>NC_069128.1:35155450-35338453 GCF_026914265.1 Mya arenaria | reverse complement strand
TTCTGTATCTTCGGATTGCCGACCCCATTTTAGGGCATTTTGTGCTGCATTTTAGTGTATAAATAACGTTATAGGCGAATGAAAACTGTGACGTAATAACGCAGCGATGCACCGACGTGCGCGTGACGTAGGGTATGGTGAGACGTAAATTTCAAGACCAGAACCAAGCTCCTATCACTCTTGGTTCCGAAGATACCTTCGAGATTAGCTCCCCCTTAGTAGCTATATGGGAGCGCGTTTGTGTACGAAATGTCGCGAATTTGTGCAAACTTTGACGTTGAAACCAGTCAAACCTATCATCCCGCAACCCAAGGGGTGCATCTTGAAGGGTTTAGCGTCCCCTACAAGGTAAAATTGGTCCCAGCCTGATCACGTGTAAAGGGATGCTGAGATATCTTCAAGATTGCCGACCCCATTTTAGGGCATTTTGTGCTGCATTTTAGTGATAAAATAACGTTATAGGCGAATGAAAACTGTGACGTAATAACGCCAGCGATGCACCGACGTGCGCGTGACGTAGGGAATTGTGAGACGTAAATTTCAATACCAGAACCAAGCTCCTATCACTCTTGGTTCCGAAGATACCTTCGAGATTAGCTCCCCTTAGTAGCTATATGGGAGCGCGTTTTGTGTACGAAATGTCGCGAATTTGCGCAAACTTTGACGCTGTTGAAACCAGTCAAAACCTATCATCCCGCACACCCCAAGGGGTGCATCTTGAAGGGTTTAGAGTCCCATACAAGGTTAAATTGGTCCCAGCCTGATCACGTGTAGGGATGCTGAGATATCTTCGAGATTGCCGACCCCATTTTAGGGCATTTTGTGCTGCATTTTAGTGTATAAAATAACGTTATAGGCGAATGAAAACTGTGACGTAATAACGCCAGCGATGCACCGACGTGCGCGTGACGTAGGGAATTGTGAGACGTAAATTTCAATACCAGAACCAAGCTCCTATCACTCTTGGTTCCGAAGATACCTTCGAGATTAGCTCCCCCTTAGTAGCTATATGGGAGCGCGTTTTGTGTACGAAATGTCGCGAATTTGCGCAAAGGTTGATGCTGTTGAAACCAGTCAAAACCTATCATCCCGCACACCCCAAGGGTGCATCTTGAAGGGTTTAGCGTCCCCTACAGGTAAAATTGGTCCCAGCCTGATCACGTGTAGGGATGCTGAGATATCTTCGAGATTGCCGACCCCATTTAGGGCATTTTGTGCTGCATTTTAGTGTATAAAATAACGTTATAGGCGAATGAAAACTGTGACGTAATAATGCCAGCGATGCACCGACGTGCGCGTGACGTAGGGTATAGTGAGACGTAAATTTCAATACCAGAACCAAGCTCCTATCACTCTTGGTTTCCGAAGATACCTTCGAGATTAGCTCCCCCTTAGAGCTATATGGGAGCGCGTTTTGTGTACGAAATGTCGCGAATTTGCGCAAACTTTGACGCTGTTGAAACCAGTCAAAACCTATCATTCCGCACACCCCAAGGGGTGCATCTTGAAGGGTTTAGCATCCCTACAAGGTAAAATTGGTCCCAGCCTGATCACGTGTAGGGATGCTGAGATATCTTCAAGATTGCCGACCCCATTTTAGGGCATTTGTGCTGCATTTTAGTGTATAAAATAACGTTATAGGCGAATGAAAACTGTGACGTAATAACGCCAGCGATGCACCGACGTGCGCGTGACGTAGGTATGGTGAGACGTAAATTTCAATACCAGAACCAAGCTCCTATCACTCTTGGTTCCGAAGATACCTTCGAGATTAGCTCCCCCTTAGTAGCTATATGTGAGCGCGTTTTGTGTACGAAATGTCGCGAATTTGCGCAAACTTTGACGCTGTTGAAACCAGTCAAAACCTATCATCCCGCACACCCAAAGGGGTGCATTCTTGAAGGGTTTAGCGTCCCCTACAAGGTAAAATTGGTCCCAGCCTGATCACGTGTAGGGATGCTGAGATATTTTCGAGATTGCCGACCCCATTTTAGGGCATTTTGTGCTGCATTTTAGTGTATAAAATAACGTTATAGGCGAATGAAAACTGTGACGTAATAACGCCAGCGATGCACCGACGTGCGCGTGACGTAGGGTATGGTGAGACGTAAATTTCAATACCAGAACCAAGCTCCTATCACTCTTGGTTCCGAAGATACCTTCGAGATTGCCAACCCCATTTTACGGCATTTTGTGCTGCATTTTAGTGTATAAAATAACGTTATAGGCGAATGGAAACTGTCACGTAATAACGACAGCGATGCACCGACGTGCGCGTGACGTAGGGTATAGTGAGACGTAAATTTCAATACCAGAACCAAGCTCCTATCACTCTTGGTTCCGAAGATACCTTCGAGATTAGCTCCCCCTTAGTAGCTATATGGGAGCGCGTTTTTTTGTACGAAATGTCGCGAATTTGCGAAAACTTTGACGCTGTTGAAACCAGTCAAAACTATCATTCCGCACACCCCAAGGGGTGCATCTTGAAGGGTTTAGCGTCCCCTACAAGGTAAAATTGGTCCCAGCCTGATCACGTGTAGGGATGCTGATATATCTTCAAGATTGCCGACCCCATTTTAGGGCATTTTGTGCTGCATTTTAGTGTATAAAATAACGTTATAGGCGAATGAAAACTGTGACGTAATAACGCCAGCGATGCACCGACGTGCGCGTGACGTAGGGTATGGTGAGACGTAAATTTCAATACCAGAACCAAGCTCCTATCACTCTTGGTTCCGAAGATACCTTCGAGATTAGCTCCCCCTTAGTAGCTATATGTGAGCGCGTTTTGTGTACGAAATGTCGCGAATTTGCGCAAACTTTGACGCTGTTGAAACCAGTCAAAACCTATCATCCCGCACACCCAAAGGGGTGCATCTTGAAGGGTTTAGCGTCCCCTACAAGGTAAAATTGGTCCCAGCCTGATCACGTGTAGGGATGCTGAGATATCTTCGAGATTGCCGACCCCATTTTAGGGCATTTTGTGCTGCATTTTAGTGTATAAAATAACGTTATAGGCGAATGAAAACTGTGACGTAATAACGCCAGCGATGCACCGACGTGCGCGTGACGTAGGGTATGATGAGACGTAAATTTCAATACCAGAACCAAGCTCCTATCACTCTTGGTTCCGAAGATACCTTCGAGATTAGCTCCCCCTTAGTAGCTATATGGGAGCGCGTTTTGTGTACGAAATGTCGCGAATTTGCGCGTAACTTTGACGCTGTTGAAACCAGTCAAAAACCTACCATCCCGCACACCCCAAGGGGTGCATCTTGACGGGTTTAGCGTCCCCTACATGGAAAATTTGGTCCCAGCCTGATCACGTGTAGGGATGCTGAGATATCTTCGAGATTGCCGACCCCATTTTACGGCATTTTGTGCTGCATTTTAGTGTATAAAATAACGTTATAGGCAATGGAAAACTGTGCACGTAATAACGACAGCGATGCACCGACGTGCGCGTGACGTAGGGTATGGTGAGACGTAAATTTCAATACCAGAACCAAGCTCCTATCACTCTTGGTTCCGAAGATACCTTCGAGATTAGCTCCCCCTTAGTAGCTATATGGGAGCGCGTTTTGTGTACGAAATGTCGCGAATTTGCGCGTACTTTGACGCTGTTGAAACCAGTCAAAAACTATCATCCCGCACACCCCAAGGGGTGCATCTTGAAGGGTTTAGCGTCCCCTACATGGAAAAATTGGTCCCAGCCTGATCACGTGTAGGGATGCTGAGATATCTTCGAGATTGCCAACCCCATTTTACGGCATTTTGTGCTGCATTTTAGTGTATAAAATAACGTTATAGGCGAATGGAAACGGTCACGTAATAACGACAGCGATGCACCGACGTGCGCGTGACGTAGGGTATGGTGAGACGTAAATTTCAATACCAGAACCAAGCTCCTATCACTCTTGGTTCCGAAGATACCTTCGAGATTAGCTCCCCCTTAGTAGCTATATGGGAGCGCGTTTTGTGTACGAAATGTCGCGAATTTGCGCAAACTTTGACGCTGTTGAAACCAGTCAAAACCTATCATCCCGCACACCCCAAGGGGTGCATCTTGAAGGGTTTAGCGTCCCCTACAAGGTAAAATTGGTCCCAGCCTGATCACGTGTAGGGATGCTGAGATATCTTTGAGATTGCCGACCCCATTTTAGGGCATTTTGTGCTGCATTTTAGTGTATAAAATAACGTTATAGGCGAATGAAAACTGTGACGTAATAACGCCAGTGATGCACCGACGTGCGCGTGACGTAGGGTATGGTGAGACGTAAATTTCAATACCAGAACCAAGCTCCTATCACTCTTGGTTCCGAAGATACCTTCGAGATTAGCTCCCCCTTAGTAGCTATATGGGAGCGCGTTTAGTGTACGAAATGTCGCGAATTTGCGCAAACTTTGACGCTGTTGAAACCAGTCAAAAACTATCACCCCGCACACCCCAAGGGGTGCATCTTGAAGGGTTTAGCGTCCCCTACAAGGTAAAATTGGTCCCAGCCTGATCACGTGTAGGGATGCTGAGATATCTTTGAGATTGCCGACCCCATTTTAGGGCATTTTGTGCTGCATTTTAGTGTATAAAATAACGTTATAGGCGAATGAAAACTGTGACGTAATAACGCCAGCGATGCACCGACGTGCGCGTGACGTAGGGTATGGTGAGACGTAAATTTCAATACCAGAACCAAGCTCCTATCACTCTTGGTTCCGAAGATACCTTCGAGATTAGCTCCCCCTTAGTAGCTATATGGGAGCGCGTTTAGTGTACGAAATGTCGCGAATTTGCGCAAACTTTGACGCTGTTGAAACCAGTCAAAACCTATCATCCCGCACACCCTAAGGGGTGCATCTTAAAGGGTTTAGCGTCCCCTACAAGGTAAAATTAGTCCCAGCCTGATCACGTGTAGGGATGCTGAGATATCTTCGAGATTGCCGACCCCATTTTAGGGCATTTTGTGCTGCATTTTAGTGTATAAAATAACGTTATAGGCGAATGAAAACTGTGACGTAATAAGGCCAGCGATGCACCGACGTGCGCGTGACGTAGGGTATGGTGAGACGTAAATTTCAATACCAGAACCAAGTTCCTATCACTCTTGGTTCCGAAGATACCTTCGAGATTAGCTCCCCCTTAGTAGCTATATAGGAGCGCGTTTTGTGTACGAAATGTCGCGAATTTGCGCAAACTTTGACGCTGTTGAAACCAGTCAAAAGCTATCATCCCGCACACCCCAAGGGGTGCATCTTGAAGGGTTTGGCGTCCCCTACAAGGTAAAAGTGGTCCCAGCCTGATCACGTGTAGGGATGCTGAGATATCTTCGAGATTGCCGACCCCATTTTAGGGCATTTTGTGCTGCATTTTAGTGTATAAAATAACGTTATAGGCGAATGAAAACTGTGACGTAATAACGCCAGCGATGCACCGACGTGCGCGTGACGTAGGGTATGGTGAGACGTAAATTTCAATACCAGAACCAAGCTCCTATCACTCTTGGTTCCGAAGATACCTTCGAGATTAGCTCCCCCTTAGTAGCTATATGGGAGCGCGTTTTGTGTACGAAATGTCGCGAATTTGCGCAAACTTTGACGCTGTTGAAACCAGTCAAAACCTATCATCCCGCACACCCCAAGGTGTGCATCTTGAAGGGTTTAGCGTCCCCTACAAGGTAAAATTGGTCCCAGCCTGATCACGTGTAGGGATGCTGAGATATCTTTGAGATTGCCGACCCCATTTTAGGGCATTTTGTGCTGCATTTTAGTGTATAAAATAACGTTATAGGCGAATGAAAACTGTGACGTAATAACGTCAGAGATGCACCGACGTGCGCGTGACGTAGGGTATGGTGAGACGTAAATTTCAATACCAGAACCAAGCTCCTATCACTCTTGGTTCCGAAGATACCTTCGAGATTAGCTCCCCCTTAGTAGCTATATGGGAGCGCGTTTTGTGTACGAAATGTCGCGAATTTGCGCAAACTTTGACGCTGTTGAAACCAGTCAAAACCTATCATCCCGCACACCACAAGGGTCGCATCTTGAAGGGTATAGCGTCCCCTACAAGGTAAAATTGGTCCCAGCCTGATCACGTGTAGGGATGCTGAGATATCTTCGAGATTGCCGACCCCATTTTAGGGCATTTTGTGCTGCATTTTCGTGTATAAAATAACGTTATAGGCGAATGAAAACTGTGACGTAATAACGCCAGCGATTGCACCGACGTGCGCGTGACGTAGGGTATGGTGAGACGTAAATTTCAATACCAGAACCAAGCTCCTATCACTCTTGGTTCCGAAGATACCTTCGAGATTAGCTCACCCTTAGTAGCTATATGGGAGCGCGTTTAGTGTACGAAATGTCGCGAATTTAAGCAAATTTTGACGCTGTTGAAACCAGTCAAAACCTATCATCCCGCACACCCCAAGGGGTGCATCTTGAAGGGTTTAGCGTCCCCTACAAGGTAAAATTGGTCCCAGCCTGATCACGTGTAGGGATGCTGAGATATCTTCGAGATTGCCGACCCCATTTTAGGGCATTTTGTGCTGCATTTTAGTGTATAAAATAACGTTATAGGCGAATGAAAACTGTGACGTAATAACGCCAGCGATGCACCGACGTGCGCGTGACGTAGGGTATGGTGAGACGTAAATTTCAATACCAGAACCAAGCTCCTATCACTCTTGGTTCCGAAGATACCTTCGAGATTAGCTCCCCCTTAGTAGCTATATGGGAGCGCGTTTTGTGTACGAAATGTCTCGAATTTGTGCAAACTTTGACGCTGTTGAAACCAGTCAAAACCTATCATCCCGCACACCCCAAGGCGTGCATCTTGAAGGGTTTAGCGTCCCCTACAAGGTAAAATTGGTCCCAGCCTGATCACGTGTAGGGATGCTGAGATATCTTCGAGATTGCCGACCCCATTTTAGGGCATTTTGTGCTGCATTTTAGTGTATAAAATAACGTTATAGGCGAATGAAAACTGTGACGTAATAACGCCAGCGATGCACCGACGTGCGCGTGACGTAGGGTATGGTGAGACGTAAATTTCAATACCAGAACCAAGCTCCTATCACGCTTGGTTCTGAAGATACCTTCGAGATTAGCTCCCCCTTAGTAGCTATATGGGAGCGCGTTTTGTGTACGAAATGTCGCGAATTTGCGCAAACTTTGACGCTGTTGAAACCAGTCAAAACCTATCATCCCGCACACCCCAAGGGGTGCATCTTGAAGGGTTTAGCGTCCCCTACAAGGTAAAATTGGTCCCAGCCTGATCACGTGTAGGGATGCTGAGATATCTTCGAGATTGCCGACCCCATTTTAGGGCATTTTGTGCTGCATTTTAGTGTATAAAATAACGTTATAGGCGAATGAAAACTGTGACGTAATAACGCCAGCGATGCACCGACGTGCGCGTGACGTAGGGTATGGTGAGACGTAAATTTCAATACCAGAACCAAGCTCCTATCACTCTTGGTTCCGAAGATACCTTCGAGATTAGCTCCCCCTTAGTAGCTATATGGGAGCGCGTTTTGTGTACGAAATGTCGCGAATTTGTGCAAACTTTGACGCTGTTGAAACCAGTCAAAACCTATCATCCCGCACACCCCAAGGGGTGCATCTTGAAGGGTTTAGCGTCCCCTACAAGGTAAAATTGGTCCCAGCCTGATCACGTGTAGGGATGCTGAGATATCTTCGAGATTGCCGACCCCATTTTAGGGCATTTTGTGCTGCATTTTCGTGTATAAAATAACGTTATAGGCGAATGAAAACTGTGACGTAATAACGCCAGCGATGCACCGACGTGCGCGTGACGTAGGGTATGGTGAGACGTAAATTTCAATACCAGAACCAAGCTCCTATCACTCTTGGTTCCGAAGATACCTTCGAGATTAGCTCACCCTTAGTAGCTATATGGGAGCGCGTTTAGTGTACGAAATGTCGCGAATTTAAGCAAATTTTGACGCTGTTGAAACCAGTCAAAACCTATCATCCCGCACACCCCAAGGGGTGCATCTTGAAGGGTTTAGCGTCCCCTACAAGGTAAAATTGGTCCCAGCCTGATCACGTGTAGGGATGCTGAGATATCTTCGAGATTGCCGACCCCATTTTAGGGCATTTTGTGCTGCATTTTAGTGTATAAAATAACGTTATAGGCGAATGAAAACTGTGACGTAATAACGCCAGCGATGCACCGACGTGCGCGTGACGTAGGGTATGGTGAGACGTAAATTTCAATACCAGAACCAAGCTCCTATCACTCTTGGTTCCGAAGATACCTTCGAGATTAGCTCCCCCTTAGTAGCTATATGGGAGCGCGTTTTGTGTACGAAATGTCTCGAATTTGCGCAAACTTTGATGCTGTTGAAACCAGTCAAAACCTATCATCCCGCACACCCCAAGGAGTGCATCTTGAAGGGTTTAGCGTCCCCTACAAGGTAAAATTGGTCCCAGCCTGATCACGTGTAGGGATGCTGAGATATCTTCGAGATTGCCGACCCCATTTTAGGGCATTTTGTGCTGCATTTTAGTGTATAAAATAACGTTATAGGCGAATGAAAACTGTGACGTAATAACGCCAGCGATGCACCGACGTGCGCGTGACGTAGGGTATGGTGAGACGTAAATTTCAATACCAGAACCAAGCTCCTATCACGCTTGGTTCCGAAGATACCTTCGAGATTAGCTCCCCCTTAGTAGCTATATGGGAGCGCGTTTTGTGTACGAAATGTCGCGAATTTGCGCAAACTTTGACGCTGTTGAAACCAGTCAAAACCTATCATCCCGCACACCCCAAGGGGTGCATCTTGAAGGGTTTAGCGTCCCCTACAAGGTAAAATTGGTCCCAGCCTGATCACGTGTAGGGATGCTGAGATATCTTCGGGATTGCCGACCCCATTTTAGGGCATTTTGTGCTGCATTTTAGTGTATAAAATAACGTTATAGGCGAATGAAAACTGTGACGTAATAACGCCAGCGATGCACCGACGTGCGCGTGACGTAGGGTATGGTGAGACGTAAATTTCAATACCAGAACCAAGCTCCTATCACTCTTGGTTCCGAAGATACCTTCGAGATTAGCTCCTTAGTAGCTATATGGGAGCGCGTTTTGTGTACGAAATGTCGCGAATTTGTGCAAACTTTGACGCTGTTGAAACCAGTCAAAAACTATCATCCCGCACACCCCAAGGGGTGCATCTTGAAGGGTTTAGCGTCCCCTTCAAGGTAAAATTGGTCCCAGCCTGATCACGTGTAGGGATGCTGAGATATCTTCGAGATTGCCGACCCCATTTTAGGGCATTTTGTGCTGCATTTTAGTGTATAAAATAACGTTATAGGCGAATGAAAACTGTGACGTAATAACGCCAGCGATGCACCGACGTGCGCGTGACGTAGGGAATGGTGAGACGTAAATTTCAATACCAGAACCAAGCTCCTATCACTCTTGGTTCCGAAGATACCTTCGAGATTAGCTCCCCCTTAGTAGCTATATGGGAGCGCGTTTTGTGTACGAAATGTCGCGAATTTGCGCAAACTTTGACGCTGTTGAAACCAGTCAAAACCTATCATCCCGCACACCCCAAGGGGTGCATCTTGAAGGGTTTAGCGTCCCCTACAAGGTAAAATTGGTCCCAGCCTGATCACGTGTAGGGATGCTGAGATATCTTCGAGATTGCCGACCCCATTTTAGGGCATTTTGTGCTGCATTTTAGTGTATAAAATAACGTTATAGGCGAATGAAAACTGTGACGTAATAATGCCAGCGATGCACCGACGTGCGCGTGACGTAGGGTATAGTGAGACGTAAATTTCAATACCAGAACCAAGCTCCTATCACTCTTGGTTCCGAAGATACCTTCAAGATTAGCTCCCCCTTAGTAGCTATATGGGAGCGCGTTTTGTGTACGAAATGTCGCGAATTTGCGCAAACTTTGACGCTGTTGAAACCAGTCAAAACCTATCATTCCGCACACCCCAAGGGGTGCATCTTGAAGGGTTTAGCGTCCCCTACAAGGTAAAATTGGTCCCAGCCTGATCACGTGTAGGGATGCTGAGATATCTTCAAGATTGCCGACCCCATTTTAGGGCATTTTGTGCTGCATTTTAGTGTATAAAATAACGTTATAGGCGAATGAAAACTGTGACGTAATAACGCCAGCGATGCACCGACGTGCGCGTGACGTAGGGTATGGTGAGACGTAAATTTCAATACCAGAACCAAGCTCCTATCACTCTTGGTTCCGAAGATACCTTCGAGATTAGCTCCCCCTTAGTAGCTATATGTGAGCGCGTTTTGTGTACGAAATGTCGCGAATTTGCGCAAACTTTGACGCTGTTGAAACCAGTCAAAACCTATCATCCCGCACACCCCAAGGGGTGCATCTTGAAGGGTTTAGCGTCCCCTACAAGGTAAAATTGGTCCCAGCCTGATCACGTGTAGGGGTGCTGAGATATCTTCGAGATTGCCGACCCCATTTTAGGGCATTTTGTGCTGCATTTTAGTGTATAAAATAACGTTATAGGCGAATGAAAACTGTGACGTAATAACGCCAGCGATGCACCGACGTGCGCGTGACGTAGGGAATGGTGAGACGTATATTTCAATACCAGAACCAAGCTCCTATCACTCTTGGTTCCGAAGATACCTTCGAGATTAGCTCCCCCTTAGTAGCTATATGGGAGCGCGTTTTGTGTACGAAATGTCGCGAATTTGCGCAAACTTTGACGCTGTTGAAACCAGTCAAAACCTATCATCCCGCACACCCCAAGGGGTGCATCTTGAAGGGTTTAGCGTCCCCTACAAGGTAAAATTGGTCCCAGCCTGATCACGTGTAGGGATGCTGAGATATCTTCGAGATTGCCGATCCCATTTTAGGGCATTTTGTGCTGCATTTTAGTGTATAAAATAACGTTATAGGCGAATGAAAACTGTGACGTAATAACGCCAGCGATGCACCGACGTGCGCGTGACGTAGGGTATGGTGAGACGTAAATTTCAATACCAGAACCAAGCTCCTATCACTCTTGGTTCCGAAGATACCTTCGAGATTAGCTCCCCCTTAGTAGCTATATGGGAGCGCGTTTAGTGTACGAAATGTCGCGAATTTGCGCAAACTTTGACGCTGTTGAAACCAGTCAAAACCTATCATCCCGCACACCCCAAGGGGTGCATCTTAAAGGGTTTAGCGTCCCCTACAAGGTAAAATTAGTCCCAGCCTGATCACGTGTAGGGATGCTGAGATATCTTCGAGATTGCCGACCCCATTTTAGGGCATTTTGTGCTGCATTTTAGTGTATAAAATAACGTTATAGGCGAATGAAAACTGTGACGTAATAACGCCAGCGATGCACCGACGTGCGCGTGACGTAGGGTATGGTGAGACGTAAATTTCAATACCAGAACCAAGTTCCTATCACTCTTGGTTCCGAAGATACCTTCGAGATTAGCTCCCCCTTAGTAGCTATATAGGAGCGCGTTTTGTGTACGAAATGTCGCGAATTTGCGCAAACTTTGACGCTGTTGAAACCAGTCAAAAGCTATCATCCCGCACACCCCAAGGGGTGCATCTTGAAGGGTTTGGCGTCCCCTACAAGGTAAAAGTGGTCCCAGCCTGATCACGTGTAGGGATGCTGAGATATCTTCGAGATTGCCGACCCCATTTTAGGGCATTTTGTGCTGCATTTTAGTGTATAAAATAACGTTATAGGCGAATGAAAACTGTGACGTAATAACGCCAGCGATGCACCGACGTGCGCGTGACGTAGGGTATGGTGAGACGTAAATTTCAATACCAGAACCAAGCTCCTATCACTCTTGGTTCCGAAGATACCTTCGAGATTAGCTCCCCCTTAGTAGCTATATGGGAGCGCGTTTTGTGTACGAAATGTCGCGAATTTGCGCAAACTTTGACGCTGTTGAAACCAGTCAAAAACTATCATCCCGCACACCCCAAGGGGTGCATCTTGAAGGGTTTAGCGTCTCCTACAAGGTAAAATTGGTCCCAGCCTTATCACGTGTAGGGATGCTGAGATATCTTCGAGATTGCCGACCCCATTTTAGGGCATTTTGTGCTGCATTTTAGTGTATAAAATAACGTTATAGGCGAATGAAAACTGTGACGTAATAACGCCAGCGATGCACCGACGTGCACGTGACGTAGGGTATGGTGAGACGTAAATTTCAATACCAGAACCAAGCTCCTATCACTCTTGGTTCCGAAGATACCTTCGAGATTAGCTCCCCCTTAGTAGCTATATGGGAGCGCGTTTAGTGTACGAAATGTCGCGAATTTGCGCAAACTTTGACGCTGTTGAAACCAGTCAAAACCTATCATCCCGCACACCCCAAGGGGTGCATCTTGAAGGGTTTAGCGTCCCCTACAAGGTAAAATTAGTCCCAGCCTGATCACGTGTAGGGATGCTGAGATATCTTCGAGATTGCCGACCCCATTTTAGGGCATTTTGTGCTGCATTTTAGTGTATAAAATAACGTTATAGGCGAATGAAAACTGTGACGTAATAACGCCAGCGATGCACCGACGTGCGCGTGACGTAGGGTATGGTGAGACGTAAATTTCAATACCAGAACCAAGCTCCTATCACTCTTGGTTCCGAAGATACCTTCGAGATTAGCTCCCCCTTAGTAGCTATATGGGAGCGCGTTTTGTGTACGAAATGTCGCGAATTTGCGCAAACTTTGACGCTGTTGAAACCAGTCAAAACCTATCATCCCGCACACCCCAAGGGGTGCATCTTGAAGGGTTTAGCGTCCCCTACAAGGTAAAATTGGTCCCAGCCTGATCACGTGTAGGGATGCTGAGATATCTTCGAGATTGCCGACCCCATTTTAGGGCATTTTGTGCTGCATTTTAGTGTATAAAATAACGCTATAGGCGAATGAAAACTGTGACGTAATAACGCCAGCGATGCACCGACGTGCGCGTGACGTAGGGTATGGTGAGACGTAAATTTCAATACCAGAACCAAGCTCCTATCACTCTTGGTTCCGAAGATACCTTCGAGATTAGCTCCCCCTTAGTAGCTATATGGGAGCGCGTTTTGTGTACGAAATGTCGCGAATTTGCGCAAACTTTGACGCTGTTGAAACCAGTCAAAAGCTATCATCCCGCACACCCCAAGGGGTGCATCTTGAAGGGTTTGGCGTCCCCTACAAGGTAAAAGTGGTCCCAGCCTGATCACGTGTAGGGATGCTGAGATATCTTCGAGATTGCCGACCCCATTTTAGGGCATTTTGTGCTGCATTTTAGTGTATAAAATAACGTTATAGGCGAATGAAAACTGTGACGTAATAACGCCAGCGCTGCACCGACGTGCGCGTGACGTAGGGTATGGTGAGACGTAAATTTCAATACCAGAACCAAGCTCCTATCACTCTTGGTTCCGAAGATACCTTCGAGATTAGCTCCCCCTTAGTAGCTATATGGGAGCGCGTTTTGTGTACGAAATGTCGCGAATTTGCGCAAACTTTGACGCTGTTGAAACCAGTCAAAACCTATCATCCCGCACACCCCAAGGGGTGCATCTTGAAGGGTTTAGCGTCTCCTACAAGGTAAAATTGGTCCCAGCCTTATCACGTGTAGGGATGCTGAGATATCTTCGAGATTGCCGACCCCATTTTAGGGCATTTTGTGCTGCATTTTAGTGTATAAAATAACGTTATAGGCGAATGAAAACTGTGACGTAATAACGCCAGCGATGCACCGACGTGCACGTGACGTAGGGTATGGTGAGACGTAAATTTCAATACCAGAACCAAGCTCCTATCACTCTTGGTTCCGAAGATACCTTCGAGATTAGCTCCCCCTTAGTAGCTATATGGGAGCGCGTTTTGTGTACGAAATGTCGCGAATTTGCGCAAACTTTGACGCTGTTGAAACCAGTCAAAACCTATCATCCCGCACACCCCAAGGGGTGCATCTTGAAGGGTTTAGCGTCCCCTACAAGGTAAAATTGGTCCCAGCCTGATCACTTGTAGGGATGCTGAGATATCTTCGAGATTGCCGACCCCATTTTAGGGCATTTTGTGCTGCATTTTAGTGTATAAAATAACGTTATAGGCGAATGAAAACTGTGACGTAATAAGGCCAGCGATGCACCGACGTGCGCGTGACGTAGGGTATGGTGAGACGTAAATTTCAATACCAGAACCAAGCTCCTATCACTCTTGGTTCCGAAGATACCTTCGAGATTAGCTCCCCCTTAGTAGCTATATGGGAGCGCGTTTTGTGTACGAAATGTCGCGAATTTGCGCAAACTTTGACGCTGTTGAAACCAGTCAAAACCTATCATCCCGCACACCCCAAGGAGTGCATCTTGAAGGGTTTAGCGTCCCCTACAAGGTAAAATTGGTCCCAGCCTGATCACGTGTAGGGATGCTGAGATATCTTCGAGATTGCCGACCCCATTTTAGGGCATTTTGTGCTGCATTTTAGTGTATAAAATAACGCTATAGGCGAATGAAAACTGTGACGTAATAACGCCAGCGATGCACCGACGTGCGCGTGACGTAGGGTATGGTGAGACGTAAATTTCAATACCAGAACCAAGCTCCTATCACTCTTGGTTCCGAAGATACCTTCGAGATTAGCTCCCCCTTAGTAGCTATATGGGAGCGCGTTTTGTGTACGAAATGTCGCGAATTTGCGCAAACTTTGACGCTGTTGAAACCAGTCAAAACCTATCATCCCGCACACCCCAAGGGGTGCATCTTGAAGGGTTTAGCGTCCCCTACAAGGTAAAATTGGTCCCAGCCTGATCACATGTAGGGATGCTGAGATATCTTCGAGATTGCCGACCCCATTTTAGGGCATTTTGTGCTGCATTTTAGTGTATAAAATAACGTTATAGGCGAATGAAAACTGTGACGTAATAACGCCAGCGATGCACCGACGTGCGCGTGACGTAGGGTATGGTGAGACGTAAATTTCAATACCAGAACCAAGCTCCTATCACTCTTGGTTCCGAAGATACCTTCGAGATTAGCTCCCCTTAGTAGCTATATGGGAGCGCGTTTTGTGTACGAAATGTCGCGAATTTGCGCAAACTTTGACGCTGTTGAAACCAGTCAAAACCTATCATCCCGCACACCCCAAGGGGTGCATCTTGAAGGGTTTAGCGTCTCCTACAAGGTAAAATTGGTCCCAGCCTGATCACGTGTAGGGATGCTGAGATATCTTCGAGATTGCCGACCCCATTTTAGGGCATTTTGTGCTGCATTTTAGTGTATAAAATAACGTTATAGGCGAATGAAAACTGTGACGTAATAACGCCAGCGATGCACCGACGTGCGCGTGACGTAGGGTATGGTGAGACGTAAATTTCAATACCAGAACCAAGCTCCTATCACTCTTGGTTCCGAAGATACCTTCGAGATTAGCTCCCCCTTAGTAGCTATATGGGAGCGCGTTTTGTGTACGAAATGTCGCGAATTTGCGCAAACTTTGACGCTGTTGAAACCAGTCAAAACCTATCATCCCGCACACCCCAAGGAGTGCATCTTGAAGGGTTTAGCGTCCCCTACAAGGTAAAATTGGTCCCAGCCTGATCACGTGTAGGGATGCTGAGATATCTTCGAGATTGCCGACCCCATTTTAGGGCATTTTGTGCTGCATTTTAGTGTATAAAATAACGTTATAGGCGAATGAAAACTGTGACGTAATAACGCCAGCGATGCACCGACGTGCACGTGACGTAGGGTATGGTGAGACGTAAATTTCAATACCAGAACCAAGCTCCTATCACTCTTGGTTCCGAAGATACCTTCGAGATTAGCTCCCCCTTAGTAGCTATATGGGAGCGCGTTTTGTGTACGAAATGTCGCGAATTTGCGCAAACTTTGACGCTGTTGAAACCAGTCAAAACCTATCATCCCGCACACCCCAAGGGGTGCATCTTGAAGGGTTTAGCGTCCCCTACAAGGTAAAATTGGTCCCAGCCTGATCACGTGTAGGGATGCTGAGATATCTTCGAGATTGCCGACCCCATTTTAGGGCATTTTGTGCTGCATTTTAGTGTATAAAATAACGTTATAGGCGAATGAAAACCGTGGCGTAATAACGCCAGCGATGCACCGACGTGCACGTGACGTAGGGTATGGTGAGACGTAAATTTCAATACCAGAACCAAGCTCCTATCACTCTTGGTTCCGAAGATACCTTCGAGATTAGCTCCCCCTTAGTAGCTATATGGGAGCGCGTTTTGTGTACGAAATGTCGCGAATTTGCGCAAACTTTGACGCTGTTGAAACCAGTCAAAACCTATCATCCCGCACACCCCAAGGGGTGCATCTTGAAGGGTTTAGCGTCTCCTACAAGGTAAAATTGGTCCCAGCCTGATCACTTGTAGGGATGCTGAAATATCTTCGAGATTGCCGACCCCATTTTAGGGCATTTTGTGCTGCATTTTAGTGTATAAAATAACGTTATAGGCGAATGAAAACTGTGACGTAATAACGCCAGCGATGCACCGACGTTCGCGTGACGTAGGGTATGGTGAGACGTAAATTTCAATACCAGAACCATGCTCCTATCACTCTTGGTTCCGAAGATACCTTCGAGATTAGCTCCCCCTTAGTAGCTATATGGGAGCGCGTTTTGTGTACGAAATGTCGCGAATTTGCGCAAACTTTGACGCTGTTGAAACCAGTCAAAACCTATCATCCCGCACACCCCAAGGGGTGCATCTTGAAGGGTTTAGCGTCCCCTACAAGGTAAAAGTGGTCCCAGCCTGATCACGTGTAGGGATGCTGAGATAAACGTTTAAAATATAATAACTTAACATTTTCTAAAATGTTGATTTATATTTTACGGAGTCTGCTGACACGATACAAACAATAACAAGATCAATAGTTCTAGGGACAATGTCGGCTTAAAGCACCCGCGCTACGCAGCATATACGAGACAATGTCGGCTTCAAGCACCCGCGCTACGCGGCATATCCGAGACAATGTCGGCTTCAAGCACCCGCGCTTCGCGGCATATCCGAGACGAGGTTGGCTTCAAGCACCCGCACTACGCAGCATATCCGAGAAAATGTCGGCTTCATGCACCCGCGCTACGCAGCATATCCGAGACGGGTTCGGCTTCAAGCACCCGCACTACGCAGCATATCCGAGACGGGTTCGGCTTCAAGCACCCGCACTACGCAGCATATCCGAGACGGGTTCGGCTTCAAGCACCCTCACTACACAGCATATCCGAGACGGGTTCGGTTTCAAGCACCAACGACGTCGGCGTCAATCAACCGCACTACGCTTCATATCTGAGATGAGGTTGGCTTCAAGCACCCGCCCTACGCTGCATATCCGAGACGGGTCGGCTTTAATCACCCGCGCTACGCGGCATATCCGAGACGAGGTTGGCTCCAAGCACCCGCGCTTCGCAGCATATCCGAGACAATGTCGGCTTCAAGCACCCGCGCTAGGCAGCATATCCGAGACGAGGTTGACTTCAAGCACCCGCGCTTCGCAGCATATCCGAAACCCCGCGCTTCGCAGCATATCCGAGACGGGGTCGGCTTCAAGCACTCGCGCTTCGCAGCATATCCGAGACAATGTCGGCTTCAAGCACCCGCGCTTCGCGGCATATCCGAGACGCGGTTGGCTTCAAGCACCCGCGCTTCGCAGCATATCCGAGACGGGGTCGGCTTCAAGCACCCGCGCTTCGCAGCATATCCGAGACGGGGTCGGCTTCATGCACCCGCGCTTCGCAGCATATCCGTGACGGGGTCGGCTTCATGCACCCGCGCTTCGCAGCATATCCGAGACGGGGTCGGCTTCATGCACCCGCACTTCACAGCATATCCGAGACTGGGTCGGCTTCATGCATCCGCGCTTCGCAGCATATCCGAGACGGGGTCGGCTTCGTGCACCCGCGCTTCGCAGCATATCCGAGACGGGGTCGGCTTCGTGCACCCGCGCTTTGCAGCATATCCGAGACGGGGTCGGCTTCATGCACCCGCGCTTCGCAGCAATTCCGAAACAGAATAATTGTCTAACACCTTAACAGCCTATTTAACTTTTTCGTACACCTATTTGTTAAATGATCATGTCGGTAAAAATCTATGCATAGCTTATGTTTTAAATATTATATATAGAATCCAACAACAAACAATTCTTGTATTGGCTTGACTTTATATCTTTAACAATTCGTAAAACTTTATCTTTAATACCGGTTTTATTCAATTTTAGCCTGAACGCATTCTATAAATGCAACCAAAAGCCACAATATTCACTTGTCGAAAGCCGAAGACCTTGTAGTTGAACATAAAAGATGCATTTTCCGAGAGATCAAAATTTTTGCCTGATGTACCTTCACTTCTTTTCAATAAAACAGCCAAAATAAACCTCACCATACATTATTTCCGTTCTAATATTTCGTAACGATACACTTTTGTTTACTTAAAGGGACTAGTTCACGTGTCGTAGGGACTGACATCGATAACAAAAAATTCGAAATGTGAACAAACCAGAGCTTTAACGTAAATAATTATATAAAATGCAGCAGTATATGCTCTAATTCGCCAAACACTGTTAGACACGCTAGTGCAGGCGAACGATTTTAAGACAGGATTTACATTTATTTGTTCAAATGAGTATATCGCACGACTGTGTAGAAAGGGGTAAAAGGTGCAAAAGAAATTTTCAGCTTTTTTTTAGGTTAAAATCTTACGTACTTTTGTTGTTATGGAGACGTCAAGAAGCACAAGAGTCGGTAATGTTTTCGTTGAAAATGTCAAAAAGGCAGGGTTTTTTAAGAAAGTAACAAACGAAACATGTTATTTTCAGGTCTTCTATAATTTGTAATAATATACCATACACAAAGTGACTCGCTCATATTTTGGACCAAAAAAAGTATGCATCTGAAACACTTATTTTACTTAACTCTATGACATCCAAATTGCAGAAAATATGGTTTTAGTAGGGTTTGAACCTATTCCGCTAAAGTCAAGAAAAAAATAGAAAACAGACGACTAGTCCACACGGTCCCCGGGAATTGTACAGAAGTTGTGGATATGTTGACCTGTAAACCATACATTGATAACATCATTAAACCACGCAACACCACAGCCGTATTAGTTTACAATCGCGTTTTTAAAGCTGCACTCTCACCGCTATACCATTTTTACAACTTTTTATTGTTTTGTCTTGAAAAGAGCAAATTTTTGCGCCAATATCTGCAAACCACTGATAAAAGATTGCTGACTAAAGATCCGATCGCAGATTTACATATTTCTGTTCGAAAATTAAAATCTGCGATCTAATTTTTGTCAGCAGTCTTATATCATTGGTTTGCAGATATATACGCAAAAAAAATGCTCTTTCCAAGACAAATAATAAAAAAAGTTGACAAAACGTTCAATTTGTGACAGTGTAGCTTTCAACTGTTATTCACTGTAAGAAAAATGCATAATACATCAACTTTTGATCTTAAATATAAAAACCTGCGATCAAACCAAACAGTCAAAATGATTTAAAATTTCGTTGCTATGGTGATTTAAGTCCAAAGTGGATCAGTGTTGTGCACAAAAACTCTTTAATTACACATGGACTATCGGCCTTACACATGGTCTTTTGGCCTTACACATGGACTATCGGCCTTACACATGGACTACCGGCCTTCAATATGGACTATCGGTGTAACACATGGACTATTGGCTCTTCACATCGACAAATGGCCATACACATGGACTATCAACCTTACACATGGACTATCGGCCTTACACATGGACTATCGGCCATACACATGGCCTGTAGGCCTAACATATGGACTACCGGCCTTACACATGGACTACCGGCCTAACCCATGGACTACCGGCCTTACACATGGACTATCGGCCTTACACATGGACTACCGGCCTAACACATGGACTATCGACCTAACACATGGACTATCGGCCTTTCGCATGGACTATCGGCGTAACACATGGACTATCGACCTAACACATGGACTATCGACCTAACACATGGACTATCGGCCTTACACATGGACTATCGGCCTTTCACATGGATTACCGGTCATCACATGGACAATCGGCCATACACATATACTACCGTCCTAACACATGGACTACCGACCTTACACATGGACTACCGACCTTATACATAGACTATAGGCCTTACACATGGACTACCTGCCCTACACATGGACTACCGGCCTTACACATGGACTATTAGTGTTAAACATGGACTATTGGCTCTTCACCTAGACTAATGACCTTACACATGGACTATCGGCCTTACACATGGACTACCGGCCTCAAACATGGACTACCGGCCATACACATGGACTACCGGCCTCAAACATGGACTACCGGCCTTACACATAGACTACCCGGCTTACACATGGAATTCCGGCCTTACACATGGACTACCTGCCCTACACATGGACTACCGGCCTTACACATAGACTATCGGCCTTACACATGGACTACCTGCCCTATACATGGACTACCTGCCCTACATATGGACTACCGGCCTTACACATTGACTATCGGCCCGACACATGGACTACCGGCCTTACACATAGACTACCTGCCCTACACATGGACTACCGGCCTAACACATGGACTATCGGTGTAACACATGGACTACCGGCCTTACACATGGACAACCGGGCATACACATGGACTACCTGCCCTACACATAGACTACCTGCCCTACACATGGACTACCGGCCTTACACATGGACTATCGGTCTTACACATGGACTACCGGCCATACACATGGACTACCGGGCATACGCATGGACTACCGGCCCTACACATAGACTACCTGCCCTACACATGGACTACCGGCCTTACACATGGACTACCGGCCTTACACATGGACTATCGGTGTAACACATGAACTACCGACCTAACACATGGGTTATCAGTGTAACACATGGACTATCGGTGTAACACGTGAACTATCGTTGTTATAAGCCATAATGTAGCCAATGGGCGCGGGCAGACCTTGATAAACTCGAATAAACAAAACGTTGGAAAAAGTTGGTTCGAATCTCCATGCCGATGAGAGAACATCACATTAATATATAGGGAAACTTCCATGTAACTTTTTGTACTGTTTAGGGCGGGTTCTTCTCTATTGGAGTCTAGGAGAATTAAAGTGAAGCATTGCGCTACCGATTCTAGTTTTCATGTCCAGACATCCGTGGGGTTTCTTTTTAGCCTCTAGATCATAGTGATACAGACGGAAAAGGATCAAAGGTTTGATTCCCCGTACAACTATACATTTGTATTTGCGGGTTTCACTGATATATTGTGATTGGTTTATAAGCGTTTCGTATGCTGGTCCTGTCTGAAGTTATAGCATAGGTGTTATAGTGTTTCTGTTTGTGCGTTATTGATTTTGGGATAATTAAACATCGATTCTTCAACCATAATAATTATTTCTTACCATTAGGTTTTGTAAGCAATCATTTATATATTCCTGATTTCATACTTAATTTTGGGGACAATGCAGTTCGAGAAAAGGTTTGTAGTTTAAATTAAGGTAACGAAGCCTTATTAGCTAGTGGAGAAAAGTTAAATCACTTTTACCAAACCCCAAGATTTCTGTATAATTTTGAGGCCTGTCTCCAAATATAACTGTATCTGTTTAATAATACATATGCCAACTATGCCATTACATTGTTAATTTTCTCCCATCTTCTGCTTACACCACATATTTTTTCTGACGTGTTTTGGTTAATTATCACGTAATTGCTCATTGGTATATTTTAACTCGTTCTGTGATCAATATCATGTGTAAGGAATATTCAAGTCGAAGCAAGGGACATAACTCTTTCATTTCATTAACAGATCTTGTTCCCATTCACAGCACACTTTCTCGCTTGTTGGCGAATTATGTGATGGTGGCTACGCTTTCCGGGGAATGATTTAACACTGAACATTTGATACTCTTTTGCACAAAGGATGATATGTTTTCGATATTTATCATCTTTTTGGAATATTAAAACACTATTATTATTATTATTATTTGGAAGTAAGAGTGCATCTTTAACAAAACCGTCCACTTTATTGCGACTTGCAACGAACTGCCACTTACACTTAATATTTAATATATATCGCGTACGTATTTCATGGTTTAACAATTAGATTATCAAATATATGTCAAATTGAATGTTATCTCGTAATAACCTGACAACCATGGTGAAATCTTGAATGTTGGCCTTGTGAAATATGAAAATAACATGACTGTTGTTTCCGGAGCCTTACCCATATCAAGTATGATTGAAGTTCTTAATTATAAAGCGATTCCACTCATATTTTCTATAAAAGGGAAACAATCGTGACTGTTTAATATTTATTTTAAACTATCGATATTTATTGTTTCCATAAATACTTGCTACAAACGGCTGGATGAAAATCCGATTAGCCTTGTTGCTGTTTCTATGCTGTATTTAACCCGTGTCAGATAACTGCGTTATCACCTGCACACTGCGTAAATACCATTTACCTCCCTTTCTATTATTATATATCAATAACATATTAAATACACTGATGTAAATAAAATGCCACATTGAAAAACATTTATATATTTCTTGCAAAATCAAAATTATCGTCATATTACAAATAGATGTATTTATTTCATGTCTCTGGGGCATGCACAAAACAAATTTAGCTCCAGTATTCATCAATCGAGTCTTGTGAAGGTCAGCGCACGTTTTACACGTGCTACCTACTTGAGTATATCACGCAGTTTTTACTCACTAAAATATCATATGTATACCCTGACAATGATCTACAAAACTATTTTCTACAAGTTCTTGTTTTTACATTAATTTACGATACGTAGACTAAGTAATGAAATTGGGCTAGGCTTTTGGCGAGCCTCATTAACGCCGCATAGCAGCATCGCCGTATAAACGTGTTTTCTCGTTAATGCGCTGCTTTTCAACGTTTTACTTTCGTTTCCCTGGTGACCAGATATATACGCTGATGACATAGACGTGAATAAATTTCACAATCACACAACTACAAGTGGTTCTGGACAAGGAAATAATTATTAGCTCATCTGAGCACATAGCGCACATGGGGAGCTGTGAGAACTGTTGAATTTCTGTTGTTTGTCCGTCGTTAACAGTTGACCTTTCCAGTAACGTTAGTAAATGACGCATTGTCAAGGGTACATGCACGTCAGTTTGACAAAAAAGGCGAGAATATATGTTACGTCATAAGAGGATTCAATTTTTCAATTGTCTCTAATGACGGTGTTGTGCGTTGTCGTAACATTATATTCCCGCCTTTAGCCGGGCTTGACATCATTCCAAACGTTTTACAGAAAGATCAATTGGTTTGTTTCGCATTTAAAGTGACACTCTTATTCAAAATCAAATCATAAACATGTGTAACGAACATCAATTTTGACTGATAAACCTCTTACTACATACTAAATAATGCATTTGTGGAAAATATTAAGTATCGATAATAAGATTGTAACCGTGAATGCTAAAAGATTTACTGTGATCTAATGTAGCCATAAGGTAGAAATACCGAACTTTATGCTCATTTCTTTGAAATTAAACTTGGTTTCCGTCATGTAACCATTGTTATCGATATTTATTCATTCTTTTTGGAATATTAAAACAATATTATTAAATGTAATAAATCTTATTTGGGAGTAAGAGTGTATCTTTAAACCGATCTTACAAAATCTTTGTCAGAATTAACGTCTCCAAAAGTCTA
Source organism: Mya arenaria (assembly GCF_026914265.1). NCBI lineage: Eukaryota > Metazoa > Mollusca > Bivalvia > Myida > Myidae > Mya > Mya arenaria. The sequence continues at coordinate 35,314,744 of NC_069128.1, read as the reverse complement.
GTTCAAAGCTTGGTTAAGTAGACACAAAAAACTAAGTCCGTTCTTGATGAAATTTATCAACTGCATAAGCGTGGTCGATTTCGTTTATAAATGCGGCAACACTGTTAAGCGGCGTTACAATGCTCTTGTGTTGACGTACACCAGAATCCGTAGCTTGACGTTTTAACGTATCTTGTTCGAAGAAGTTCACGTATAGTACAGCGGATAAACAGGGAACGTGTATTTTAAGACATTCCAAGATCGGGTGCATCACGCGTAACGTCAGCAATAGCATACATACACGTCATCTCCAGGATCGGTTTGTTACAGCGAATTCAACGTCGAACCTTATTGAAGGAAGTAGAGGAAGGTTAATCAACCGCCATACAGAGAAAAATCGGCTTCTAGAGCGGGGCATACGCTGCATGAGACATATCGTGACACAATTCTCGCGTGACGTCATCGTCAAGTTTGACGTCAGTGGGCGGTCGACAATCGTGCTCATCGATGGCGTTTCGTGATAGTTAGTGATGTATCACGATTCAATCTCTCCAGTGATGACAAGAGACATCGTGTTTATAGACGGCGTCATAAAGCCAATGCACGTAACTGCGTATTGCTATATTAACATTTCGGTGGCGGCAATCAATTTCAATTAAAAATCACTAAACAGCATAATAATCACTTCGTGACATTTTGGATAATTTGATAACCATAGGAGTCTTGTTTAATAAACTTTTTAAATAAGTAAAATTGATTGTGTTGGGTATTAAATAAAATCGTTGTAGCGTTGTTTTATTAACATCAGCTTGATAGGTACTTCTGGAAATGAAAACATGCAACACTTATTTAATATGTGGCACTGTTGCGCTGTCGAGCACCCAAACAAGCCCCAGTAATGGTGCAACGTCGGATACTTGTTGTCGGGAGTCAATACTCCGGTCAGTTGGATACACTGAACATGGACTACTTCTAGAACAACGCCTGCCTGTGGTAATGATCTGATGAAGTGTTTTCTTCCGATCACGATTTACCTGTTTCCTCAGATATATCGCAATTACCAATTGAACAACATGTGGATGTGCGTTCATACTCGACAAGCCGGTATATGGATTTTGAACATGTTCGGGGCGCCGGTTCAACTGCTATCAATACTGAATACATTAATTCATGTACTCGCACCATAAATAAGAAAGATATGGAGTCGACAAAAATGGGACGGTTGGACCGACTGTCGTAGAGACGGACGTAACCACGGGAGTGAATATAAATTCCCTTATTATCCCCACCTCACTTTGGCAGCGGAAATATGCTGAACACATTGTTTTTGCGACCAAAACGTTAACTAATCAGCGAGTGTTGTTGTTTTTTTAAAAAGGTGCAAATAAATATTAAAAATAAAACAAATTGCAGCAAAGTTAACCATATCCCACCCTGTAACAAACACAAGACCCGTTTGTGTAGGAGATTGAGGTGGTAAAATGCTCTAAACGGGATTGTGTATATCCTTTTTGTATGTAAACGTGTACCCCCTTTTATTTTAATGATCGAACAGTTGTTTTCGTCTGTAAATTGTTTGGTAAGATTTTATTCATTTTAACTTATATAACGTTTCATTAAATATGAAACATTTTTCGTCTACGTTTTATGGTTCAAAGTGAAGTGTTCTGTTTCGTTGAAGGGGAAGTAACTACAAAGGATTTGAAAGAAGTAGTTCTGCAAGTTGATATTTTCACTACTTATTTTGCAGTGAAAATGTCAAATTCATATTTTCCCTGTTGTTATATTACTGACACTGCATCGGAAAGCATGAAAGAAATAACATACATATGATATCCATTTAAAATGAAATTTATTATTTTACGAAAAATGTACTACCAATTCGTTATATTCTTATAAGTACAAACGTGTCTAACTTTAATGATTATGCCCCATTCCTACCTCACTAAAAGGACGAAAACTATTAGAAGGGGTAATAGGGTAAAGATATGTCGATCTTAGTATTGTTTTGCTTACCCAATATAATGCATGGCTGCCGGTATTTCATAGAACATTTTATACAGATGGAAGCGTGCATAGTTTCTACTCATTAGAAATCTATACGTGAACATACGTTTTCCTTATTTCAACTGCATTAATATAGATACAGCTAAGTTTTTAAGACGATTGCATTTCTAGACTTTAGAATAGAAACTGAATTAAACATGCTCGGTCCCTATAATATTTCTGAATGTATTCACATCGTATGTTTTTGTACAAAAGACATTCAAGAGGTGATACTCATCTAACTTGTAGCATGCTTTACATAAGCGATCCTTTCTAGGAATATTTGTCCATCTTCCGGTGTATTTTTGAACTCAAAGACGACCATTCTTATTCGGTTTGTTTATCAACATGGCAATTTTACAGACATCATGATGTAGGCCTACCAAAAGTATTTAAATTCTGAGAAACGTTATTTCAGTTGCGTGTAGCGTTACGAAAGTGACGTGTACACTTTTTCCAGTCACAATTTTGAACACTTGTTTTTTATGTAGTATGTGATATTCGCTCTATGACGAAAAGTGTGCATGTTTTACCTTAAACAACTGTTACAATTAACCAAACTGATACAAATGGTTTTTATACCCCCGAATGTTTGTCTTTCAACAATACGAATACAAACTTAACGGATGGCGTCTTTTCCAATTATCAAAGTCATGCCATACGTTTCTTTGATAATGGAGTATCAACATTCACGATATTCAAATCAAACGCTGTATGGTATATATTACCCGTGAGAATGGGCGCATGTGTAGCAAGGCCCTTAACTAATGATTCACGACTTGTCGAGTTATGCCCCTTATTGGCCAATAAGAACAGACGAGCGTTGGTGTTGGCTCCGCGGCTCTCTTGTTTTAACATATTATATATTCAACTGACGAGAAAAGAAACAATATGCAATTACGAGATACATATCTGCTTTTAAAACTACACATTTAATCAATATATTCCAATAGTATTCAAATGTATTTGATTAGTTCTATTACAGCATGCTTTTACGTGTCTGTGATTGCGGAAACGCGACGTCATTTTGGAATACAGTTTTCAATGTTGTACCACGGGGGGTCACGTGATCAAAATGGATCAGCGACAACATTATTTTTGTGAAATAAAACTAAAAAATATGTTTGATAAAAACAACCTTTATAAACATACAATTGTATAAACTGATTATAGAAAAAAGAAACATCAAGATCCCAAACAAGCGCATGTTTTTTCCCGCACATTTACGAGCCATTTAACCTTTGTTCAGATCTCACCATTCACTTTCATTATATTTCAGTGTGTGTATACCACGTGATAAATTAGGCAACGTTTTGCTTAAAATAAAGACATCAAACAAAGAAAACCTTTATTTTACTACACATACCATTTTAAATAAAACAAAGAGCAGCCTATGTCGCTTTAAGATCCCCGCTTTCTAGTTTGATAAGGTGATAAATTTAAAAAAAAAACACTTCGACAAACCTGTTACCAAAATACTGTTTTGACAATGCTCCCTCAGACGGCCGTGATGTGGTTTTCAATCAAACTCTGGTAAAAGACCGAAAGTGAGGCTCCTTATGCGGCGTAGACTGAGCTATGTTGCATTTAAAATGGTGAAGAAAAAGTGAAGTTATCTTTGTTCAAAGTATTCATTCGTAGCAAAATACATGTTTTGCCTTCCGACTTAGCATTTATGACGCAATGAAATACGTGGTATACACACAATGTAGTATGTATATTTATGATATTCGTACTATAACATGTTGTGTTTAATTACACATGCTTACTTATTTTAAGTTATATCAAGTTATTATTTTTAAATGATCCTGTCGGTTAAAGCTGCACTCTCACAGATTGACCATGTTTAGATCTTTTATATTTTTGTCTTGATAAGATCATTTCTTTGCACAAATATCCGAAAACCAATGATATAAATTGCTGACAAAAAAATTCGTAGATTTTCATATTTCCGTTCAAAATTTAATGTTTTATGACTAAAAGTTGCACTCTCACAGATTGAACGTTTTAAACTTTTATATGTTTTGCCTTGGAACGAGCCATGCGAAAATCCAGTGATATTATAAAACTGCTGTCAAAAGTTAGAGCGCAGAATTTATGTTGAAGTTCAAAAATGATGTTTTATGCATTTTTCCTAAACCGCTTGTAACTGTTTAACCTTAATTTTGGAACGGTAATATAAAAATTTGCGATCTGATCTTTTGTCAGCAGTCTTTTATCAATGGTTTCCAGATATTTACGCAAATTTCCTCATTCAAAGACAAGAAATAAAAAAAGTTGCAAAAATGGTAAATCTGTGAGGGTGCAGCTTACGGTAGAACAAACCCTGGTATGACGTGTACGTTATCATAACCTCACTGAATTACGGTATAACATACCCTGGTATGACGTGTACGTAATCATAACCACACTAAATTACGGTAGAACATACCCTGGTATGACGTGTACGTAATCATAACCTCACTGAATCACGGAAAAACAAACCCTGGTATGAAGTGTACGTAATCATAACCTCACTGAATTACGGTAGAACATACCCTGGTATTACGTGTACGTAACCATAACCTCACTGAATCACGGTAGAACATACCCTGGTATGACGTGTGCGCAATCATAACCTAATCACGGTAAAACAAACCCTGTTATGAAGTGTACGTAATCATAACCTCACTGAATTACGGTAGAACATACCCTGGTATGACGTGTACGTAATCATAACCTCAATGAATCACGGTAAAACAAACCCTGGTATGAAGTGTACGTAATCATAACCTCACTGAATTACGGTAGAACATACCCTGGTATGACGTGTACGTAATCATAACCTCACTGAATCACGGTAGAACATACCCTGGTATGACGTGTACGTAATCATAACCTCACTGAATCACGGTAGAACATACCCTGGTATGACGTGTACGTAATCATAACCTCACTGAATCACGGTAAAACATACCCTGGTATGAAATGTACGTAATCATAACCTCACTGAATCACTGTAGAACATACCCTGGTATAACGTGTACGTAATCATAACCTCACTTAATCACGGTAGAACTTACCCTGGTATTACGTGTACGTAATCATAACCTCACTGAATCACGGTATAACATACCCTGGAATGACGTGTACGTAATCATAATCTCACTGAATTACGGTATAACATACCCTGGTATGACGTGTACGTAATCATAACCTCACTGAATCACGGTAGAACATACCCTGGTATGACGTGTACGTAATCATAACCTCACTGAATCACGGTAGAACATACCCTGGTATGACGTGTACGTAATCATTACTTCACTGAATCACGGTAGAACATACCCTGGTATGACGTGTACGTAATCATAACCTCACTGAGTCACGGTAGAACATACCCTGGTATGACGTGTACGTAATCATAACCTCACTGAATCACGGTAGAACTTACCCTGGTATGACGTGTACGTAATCATATACTCACTGAATCATGGTAGAACATACCCTGGTATGACGTGTACGTATTTATAACCTCACTGAATCACTGTAGAACATACACTGGTATGACGTGTACGTAATCATAACCTCACTTAATCACTGTAAAACATACCCTGGTATGACGTGTTCGTAATGCAGCCTCACTGGATCACTGTAGAACATACCCTAGTAAGACGTGTACGTAATGCAACCTCACTGAATCACGGTAGATCATACCCTGGTATGACGTGTACGTAATAATTACCCCACTGAATCACAGAAAGAACATACCCTGGTATGACGTGTACGTAATGCAACCTCACTGAATCACGGTAGAACATACCCTGGTATGACGTGTACGTAATCATAACCTCACTGAATCACGGTAGAACATACCCTGGTATGACGTGTACGTAATCATTGCTTCACTGTGTCACGGTAGAACATACCCTGGTATGACGTGTACGTAATCATTACTTCACTGAATCACGGTAGAACATACCCTGGTATGACGTGTACGTAATGCAACCTCACTGAATCACGGTAGAACATACCCTGGTATGACGTGTACGTAATCATAACCTCACTGAATCACGGTAGAACATACCCTGGTATGACGTGTACGTAATGCAACCTCACTGAATCACGGTAGAACATACCCTGGTATGACGTGTACGTAATCATAACCTCAATGAATCACGGTAGAACATACCCTGGTATAACGTGTACGCAATGCAACCTCACTGAATCACGGTAGAACATACCCTGGTATAATGTGTACGCAATGCAACCTCACTGAATCACGGTAGAACATACCCTGGTATGGCGTGTGCGTAATGCAATCTCACTGAATCACGATAGAACATACCCTGGTATGGCGTGTACGTAATGCAATCCCATTGAATCACGGTAGAACATACCCTGATATGACGTGTACGTAATCATAACCTCAATGAATCACGGTAGAAAATACCCTGGTATGACATGTACGTAATCATAACCTCACTGAATCACGGTAGAACATACCCTGGTATGACATGTACGTAATCATGACCTCACTGAATCACGGTAGAACATACCCTGGTATGACGTGTACGTAATCATAACCTCAATGAATCACGGAAGAACATACCCTGGTATGACATGTACGTAATCATAACCTCACTGAATCACGGTAGAACATACCCTGGTATGACATGTACGTAATCATAACCTCACTGAATCACGGTAGAACATACCCTGGTATGACATGTACGTAATCATAACCTCAATGAATCACGGAAGAACATACCCTGGTATGACATGTACGTAATCATAACCTCACTGAATCACGGTAGAACTTACCCTGGTATGACGTGTTCGTAATGCAATCTCACTGAATCACTGTAGAACTTACCCTGGTATGCCGTGTACGTTATGCAATCTCACTGTAGAACTTACCCTGGTATGACGTGTACGTAATGCAATCTGACTGAATTACTGTAGAACTTACCCTGGTATGACGTGTACGTTATGTAATCTCACTGAATCACTGTAGAACTTAGCCTACATTACTACACCCAATACTGATATCCTTTATACGGAGTGATGTTTTAAAATTTGAAATTAATTGGATTTGCATGACATCATCATCAATGTTTACATGTATTATTTGTATGGTACTCTTTCACTTTAACGGGTTTTTATTTTTTCGTCGATGAATAAACGGCGTTTTATACTGTATACATTTGTTATATTCAAGTGTTTCGATATGAAATGTTAGTGTACTCGTATGTGACATGTAACTGAATTTTCTGTGACAATGTTCTCATCATGTAAATCATACCGGGGGACATAGGGCCAGTGCCCCCTCCCCAGCGTGCCGGCAAGTAATGTTTTTTGGGGGCACATCTTTATTGATTTAACTGTACAAATAAGTTGCTTTGCCCCAATTCAGTTTTTTTATGTAAGCATTTGAGCAAATAAACAACCTGGTTATCGAGTATTATAAAGTACATGTATACGAAACGAAAAAGTCCTGAAAAATGACATCTGTTCCCGAACATTCGATAAAAAGGCGCCGCTTTTTACACAGACAGCTGATCAAAAATAGTCTGATAATCGGTCGACGCTGGTTCGATTCCCCAAAACGGCTAGATATCTTTGTTGTTTTTTGAAAGGTTTATCTTAGTAAATGATTTCTTTTTAATTAATTTATCTGCCAAACTTTATTGACAATGAAGACAGATATTATTGCCATTATATGATTAAAATAGTGCATTCAAAAAAGTTTGATATGTTTATAATTAGCTGTGCCTGTCAGTTTAGAAAGTCCTCGAACCGCCTCTGCATGATACGTGTGTAAGCGGAAGATGTTGCTTTCTTGTTTGGTGGACATGCAAGATAAAGAAAATCAATAAAACAGTTGTCGATGTTAAAAGTTTTCTTCGTGTATGGGCGCGTTTAAATTGTTTATTCTGATGATGCGTTACCTTCTTGTTAGTCGAATTGACGGGATAGATTATATGTGGCAATGTCAAAGTTGTATCTACGTATTTAATAGATATGTCGACAAGGTTGAATATGTTTTGAACGCAAGGGCAGGGTTCGCAATATGCCTAAAGCAAAAGTCTTCCCAGGTTTTAAAGTAATCAGTGTTGAACTGTAACATATAATACATGAGAATAACGACGTCTTTGAGAAAGTATACTCCTAAATATTTATCAGAACAGTCGACATCTATAGCTACTAGAATTAAGTGCACACTTTTATATTGAGTCATGCATGGATGAACTGATGAACATGAATGACTTCAGCCATGTAAACACCACGTTAATTGTCAATGATACCCCCCCCCCCCCCAAAAAAAAAAAAAAGAAATCAAGACATCAAGACACTTAAGATAAAACAATCCATTTTATCAAACTCCATCCAGCGGTTATTCGAGGGATATAACTACACAGTAAACTGCATGTATCGGTAGTATTAGTTACTTCCCTTTGTTCTATCCTAAGTTTTTAGACTGTCGGCTGCAAGCCGACAGTCTTTAGAGAGCGGTATTTCAGAAACGCGACTAGTCGCCTGACACGACATATTGAACATGAATATATTAATACACACCACCTGCGTAGCAACAGAACTACTTACGTTAATGTGGGGCGTCAAGTACTTGCTTATGTGTATTTAACGCGTTATTGCCTTTTTTTATGACAAACATTGCGTGTTACTCTTAGTATAGTTGTACCGTTGCAATTTGGTGAGTTTTATTGAACAATATAATGAAAAATAATGAAAGTATAGCATTTACATACGAAGTCATTTTACCCTACATCCAATAGAAAACTACACCACATGTTTGCACCCCGTGTGACGTCACACATATCCCGGCATTCAAGACTGACCCGGCAAACCCCGGCAAAGAACTTATTTTATGAATGAAAGCTATTAAGAAATAAATCATACGCGGTTAAAGAGTTCATGTCATGTAATATTTTGTTAAATAGCTTTTATGTTTCAAATGATTTTTTTCAGCAGCAATCGAACTGTTGTATTTGTTTGAGTAAATTATTTGGATTATACCTATCACAGTGTGTCAACGTTATGCCTATTGTTATTTTGAACTATACTGTAGTAGGGTGTAGTTTTTAAAGTCATACACAATATGGCGGCGATTATGCGGAAATGAAATTGAATGTTACTTCGAACACGTTCTTCTACAAAATAACCTACCTGTATTTAGTGCTATTGCTTTAACATCAATCGAAGCAAAAATGGCATCAATGTATGCGTCTAAAAATGTTAAATTTAGATGGAGACAATCCAGAAATGAGCTGCCAGGAAGTGATCGATTTCGGACACGAAGGTACATGTACATTAGTCTGAAATAATAGACGTGTTATACGGGATTCTTCCAATCCCTAACGTCTAAACGGTTTTGTGCAAAAAGCGGGGGTGTTTGAAAAATATTGAAATTGTATTAAGTGAAATATTTTATGGTTGAAATGGATAATAAAGTAAAGATTTATATTCATATTTTACCATGGAAGTGCAAAGCTATTTTGCAAAAAACAAGCATTTAATGCAGTAAAACACATTATTCACCTTTTCATTAAAAGGAAAGTTGACTGACACAGACAACAATTATGCCAAGTGGAACAACTTGACCCAATCGTAATAATTCGGCCACTTCCGACAAGCTTCGAGATAATACAATCGTAACAACTCAGCCTTGGCCGAACAATCCAGTATCCAACAGGGATTGACTATCTCGAAGCTTACCAAAGATGGCAAGTTGTTACAATTGATGGCCGAAATGTTCCGATTGTTGTAAAATTGTGAACTGCAGCCTTGCAAGTGCCCTTCATGTATATATTGTTATGTTTTGACAGAATGAAATGAAGAAAAAACCATCAAACTCATAATTATTTGCTTGATATTACTTTTTGGTTACGGAATTTTTATAAAATAACATTATCTGGTAATATTTCTTGTTTTTATGATATGTTATAGATGCAATATGCTTTAACCCGGAATCCCGATCGGAATAACTACCCACTTTTCGTACAAAACAATTTGTACGTGAAGGATTTGCTGTATCAAAAATCATAAAAAAATCTGTCAACGTACAATTATTTGGACTAGAAGGTACATCTAGCTGATCTACATCTCTTAGTCTAAATATTTGTACTTTGACGGACTCTTTTTACGATTAAAAAAAATGTATATATATAATATATATATGGCAAATCCTTCACTACAACATCTTCATGTTACTTTCAATTCAGAGTTGATTATTCACTAAAATTATTTTGCATTTTTAATTGTTGTTTAACCTGAAACGTCTCAACCATCAAAAAAGAACATATATGCTTCAATAGTCTAAAAAAATAGACGTGTTATATGGGATTCTTCCAATCCCTTACGTCTAATCGGGTTTGTGCAAAACAGGGTGGGGGTTGAAAGATACTGAAATCGTAGTTAGATAAGTATTATATGTTTGAAATAGATATTAAAGGTTTATATTCGTATTTTAGTTATTACCATGTAAGTGCAAAGATTTTTTTCACAAAACCAGCATTTAATGCATTTAAACACAACCATTTTACATCTACCGGGGTATGTAAATCTATGCACTGCAGCCTTGCAGGTGATCTTCATGTATAACAGTTTATATCATTATGTTTTGACAGTATGAAATGAAGAAAAACACTCATCAAACTCAAAATATATCGTCAGCTTTTATTTTTTGTGTACATAACTCATATTTTAGATATATATAATTATCTGACCCGGAATCCCAATCGGAATAGCTACCCACTTTTGGTACAAAAAAATTGTATGTGAAGGATATGCCATTTCAAAATTTGTAAAAAGATCAGTTAAGTTACTATTATTTGGACTAGTGCTTCAAGTGTTTGATTTATTGTCTCTATAATGTATAATGCACCTGTCAATTGTAGAGCCAAGCTGGGAGCTGCCTAAAAATCAGTTACCCAGTTAGCTCAGTTTGACAGATCTCCATGCAAGTGTTCACATGGTCGTGGGTTCAAGCACCATACCAGTAGCATCTTTTCTCAAAGGTTTACTTTAGAACCCATCATCCAGGAGTAAACAATTATGATTTTTTTATTAAATATTACAGGCCATGTTCTTTTGTAAACTTTCAGATTGAGAAGTGCCTGGATACAAGGCTAGTATTGTTAACATCATCTGATACAATCAACTGGAACAAAGCTGAAATGGCTGCCTGACCTGACTTAAAAATTGGATGGCAGTACATCAGACTAGACGATTACAAGTATTGAGGTGGACAAAATGAAACCTGAGCCTACCAAAGCTGACAGATTGCACAAGAAACACATAAATGCTGGTATTTACTGAGATATTGTAATTATTTTTTGAAACTTCTCATTCATTTAAAAAGTTCAGTTGAAACAGAGTTGGCAAAGAAAATGAACAAAGGTATATACATTTTGAATTCTAATTCAAATGAGAACTTTACTGGCCAGCACAGAATGGTAAAATGCTAGTCTACCAATATAAATGTGCCTGGTTCGAATCAGTAAAGCTGATGAATGTACTGGTTGTGTAGCCAGGATGTGAGTAGGTCTGATAATGCATATCATATGTTTAAGCTGCACTCTCACAGATTGTCTGTTTTACCAACTGTTTTTTTATTTCTTGGTCTTGTAAGGAATTATTTTATGCGAATTTCTGAACACTGGACATAACAGACAACTGGAAAAAGGGGATCGCTGCTTTCTTATATTAATTCAGTCAAAAAAGGCAACTGAAAATATTGGAACGCTGTTTTCTTATTTTAATACGGTCAAAAGATGATGTTCTGTGCCAAAAATCTCATTATTAGTAAAGCGTTAGTAATGTTTTTAACCATAAAACCAATAGTTACAAATGTAAATATAAAAAACATGATCTTATCTTTTTTCAGCAGTCTTATTTCATCAGTTTTCATACTGCTTTTCATTAGCTTATTCCAAGCCAAAAAGTAAAAGAAGTTGTCAAAACCTTTAATCTGTGACTGAGAGTGCAGCTTTCTTACAGATTGAATGTTTTGACTACTTTATTTATTTTTTGTCTTGGAACGGGCCAATTTATGTGAAAATGCATGTTAACCATTCATATAAGATTGCTGACAATAAATTTGTCAGAAAATGTTTATATTTAAGTTCAAAATGTTTTATGCATTTTTCTTAAATCGTTAGTAATGCTTTAAGCCATAAAACCTTTGTTTTCGACCTGAAATATGGAAGTCTGCAATCTAATATTTTGTCAGTAGTCTTATATCACTGGTTTGCAGATATTTTAGCAAAAAAATAGGTCATTCCAAGACAAAAAATACAAAAGTTGTAAAAACAGTAAATCTGTGAGAGTGCAGCTTTAAATGACTAAATGTTTTGATTTGGCTCAATTTTCACCTAAAATCTTATAGTTTTGTTGCACCTAAATGGTATGTTTTTAACAACATTACACATGCATATGTATAAATTTGTTCTTAAATTTGTAATTTAGATTGGAAGATTCATTCTCTGGAAAGTAGAAAAGGGCATGTTACATACTGTTATCATTGCCATGACAGAAACCATATTGAGGAGCTGGTCCACCTGTAGGAAGAATTGCGCTATTGGTTGCAGCAGCACTATTACCCAGCCATACACCAGCACTTAGTTTGTCATAGGGAGCATTTCTGAGCAGTTATGGAGACCACTAACTATGCAGGTATGTCATAATCAAAATCTTGGTTTATATTTTTTTTTATAATTTAGCATCTGTTGAGAAGAAATTTATTTCTAGATTGAAGGCACACACTATAGATTGATGCCCAAAAATATATTTCTTATTTTAATGCATTATCATGTCTAACTCATTTGACTTAAATGATCAAAGCAAAAGAAATGCAAATGATTAATCTGCAGATATACAAATGTAAGCTTTTTTAACTGGGGAAATTGTTGCCACTTGTCTATTAATTAAAGAACACATTTATAATTAATAATGTTTAATCTGTACACAAATCATATGCCTTCTTTGTTTTAACCATCAATGTCAAAGAGTCCAGCATGATAATGCATTAAATTGAAAAAAATCATTAATTTATATGAACCCTTTAAAACAAAGACATTTCCTAAATCCAATAAAAAAATAATTGAATATTGATGCAGAGTTCAGTTAGAATATAATATAACTTTTTTTTTGTAGTTGTTGCAGTGAAACTTGCACCAGTGTGTTTTCTGTGGAGATAAAGAGATAGTGTCCAGCAATGAAGACCCAACTCAAGATCTGACCTTGTAAGGCCAATATGAAATAACTGTGTGGGAAAATGGGAAAAACCTGCAGTCAGGAATGCACGGAAATCATCAAAAGAACAGTGTTAAATTAATCTTGAATAACTTGACATTTATTTTGTTTGACATATTTATTCATGGTGCAGTGAAAACATTCTCTTTTTCTCATGGTTATTTAAATTTAGAATTGATAGGAGGGAACATCACTATGTAGTTTCATGTTCATAGTCAGATCAAAACCCATTTACATGCCCAAATGAGCATTCGAAAATATCAAAATGGTACTTGTTGTATGTAGTGTAAGTTAATTAACGTAATAAACAAAAATATTTAATCAATTTCAATTTATTATGCCCCTTTCAAAGAAGAGGAGTATATTGCTTTGCACATGTTGGCCGTTACGTCCGTCTTTCTGACAGTACCCAAAGCTTTTCCGGGTGATAACTCTACAATTCCTAGACCTGTTGTCAAACTTGACATGAAAGTTTGGTTTAACCAGTAGATGACCCCTTTTGATTTTAGGGGAAATATGGTCAAAGGTCACAGTGACCTTGAACAGGAAGGTGTCAAACCATACATCTGACTGATAAGTTGACAATGCCTGCACCTATGACCCTCAAACTCAACATGGAGGCTAAGCCTGACTATTAGAAGATCCTATTGATTTAAGGGGTCATTGGGTCAAAAGTCAAGGTCACAGTCACCTTGAATGCTAAAAGGTTGTACTAATAATGACTGGACAAAGCCTGCACCCATGGCCCTTGAACAACTTGACTTTGGGGTTGGTCCTGACCAGTAGGTGAGCCCTATTGATTTGTCACAGACCATTGAACGCAAAAAGCTTGCCTGTGTGACAACTCGACAAAGTCTGCACCCATGGCCTTCAAACTTGAAATTTAGGTTTGGGGTGACCAGCAGATGACCCCTTTGGATTTGGAGGTCAAGGTCACATCTCCAATATTGGTCATTAAAACTATGTCATTTACTTATTCCCTGCTGCTAAGAGGATACATGTTTATCAGCAAATATCAGCCATCATCTGAATATGAGTGAAAACTGTACCAACTACCCTCATACTTTGAATAGCATAATCTTAAAACTGCCTCAAAGGCATCTTTTGTCAATGAAAAACCAGCTGTCATTTTGGTCCATGCATATTTCATTCAATTGTCCAGATATTCTTGACAACATGGCGCTAATTAATGCTGCAGGTTTGAAATTTAAGACATTAGTTTTTTTTCTTCAGCACCATGCAGATTTATTAACACTTTCATAATAAAAACAAACTAGAAAACAAATTTTAAAGATATTAGTTTTTTTCATGGTATGATGCCACAGCACCATGCAGATTTGTTTTCACTTTTATATCAAAGAAAGTAACTCGAGCACAAATTTTGTAGATATGTGGACTCTGTTGATAGAAGTTCTGGGAGTCATTTTTAGGCTTGAAAGAGCATCATTTTAAAGTTATATTTTTATTATGTCCCTTGAATCTTGGGTATAGTTTGTATTGTATTTGCATTTTAAAGACATTGGCTTCAACAGACCCTAATGAAATGAAGGAATGTAATTGCTTACTGAAACTGTTGTAAGCGACGTCATAAATTGAAGCAATTTTAACATTATGAATATGCATTTAACTAGTTCAAAATTAGGAAATTTGAATTAAGAATCTTGTAGGCCATTGGATACATGATTAAGTAGGCCCAATATATTTGTGCTTATTATAATCACATTTGTCATTCTTCATCTACCTTAAAGAGTGTTCATCATTTGTATGAAATCATTTGATCACGCTTCATTTGAAAGAACTTTGCGGTAGTGTTTGCTTGCTTCAGTTACATCACCGACAGTCTTGCAGCGCTTTCAGCGCTTTGATATTATTAGTTTGCATAAAAATTGTTTATGGACTTTGATGTGAAAATAAAATGAGAACAACGGTACGATTGACTTTCTTTGACAATACAGTGTTAATATGATAAAACAAATGAGTACAGACGTCGACATATTCAAAACATCAAAGTTTTCTAAACTTATAACTCTGGGTGAGTGTGCAACCATACTCATTACAAATGTTTAATTTACAGAAAATGATGAATAAATAGCAGGGTTCTTCTGAAGAATACCGTGCTTAATTTGAAAAAAAGGTGCAGAAAACACGATATTTCTAGCTTATAGAGATGATAGTTGATCACTGTAAAGTTTTTTAGGCCGCATCAGTTCTCTAATACAAGACACAAGATACAAGAATCTTTATATTAAGTCGGGTAGTGTTAACAAGAAACATTAGCTCGATGAGATATTTACTATTTTATATGAGCTCTAATACTGAGCCTGTTCATGGCTGTTGTCAAGTCTGGTGAACTTGGCTGAATTATATTGCTATCTAAATGTTTTATCATTATTTTACATATATTTATGTACTTGAAATGGAATCAAGATGTGATTTTTACTTCATAAAAGTACTTTTCTGTGTGTGAGTCTAGACTCAGACGACTAACTGTAATCATGAACCTAGTGCTCCAGTGAAAATGAAACACAGTAAAAAGGGGAGCATGTGTACAGACGACTAACTGTAATCATGAACCTAGCGCTCCAGTGAAAATGAAACCCAGTAAAATGGGGAGCATGTGTACAGACGACTAACTGTAATCATGAACCTAGTGCTCCAGTGAAAATGAAACCCAGTAAAATGGGGAGCATGTGTACAGACGACTAACTGTAATCATGAACCTAGTGTTCCAGTGAAAAAATGAAACCCAGTAAAATGGGGAGCATGTGTACAGACGACTAACTGTAATCATGAACCTAGTGCTCCAGTGAAAATGAAACACAGTAAAATTGTTGAGCATGTGTACAGACGACTAACTGTAATCATGAACCTAGTGCTCCAGTGAAAATGAAACACAGTAAAATGAGGAGCATGTGTATAGACGACTAACTGTAATCATGAACCTAGTGCTCCAGTGAAAATGAAACACAGTAAAATGGGGAGCATGTGTACAGACGACTAACTGTAATCATGAACCTAGTGCTCCAGTGAAAATGAAACCCAGTAAAATGGGGAGCATGTGTACAGACGACTTACTGTAATCATGAACCTAGTGCTCCAGTGAAAATAAAACCCAGTAAAATGGGGAGCATGTGTACAGACGACTAACTGTAATCATGAACCTAGTGCTCCAGTGAAAATGAAACACAGTAAAATGAGGAGCATGTGTATAGACGACTAACTGTAATCATGAACCTAGTGCTCCAGTGAAAATGAAACACAGTAAAATGGGGAGCATGTGTACAGACGACTAACTGTAATCATGAACCTAGTGCTCCAGTGAAAATGAAACCCAGTAAATGGGGAGCATGTGTATAGACGACTAACTGTAATCATGAACCTAGTGTTCCAGTGAAAATGAAACCCAGTAAAATGGGGAGCATGTGTCAAACGACTAACTGTAATCATGAACCTAGTGCTCCAGTGAAAATGAAGCCTCAGTTTCGTCTCAGCTCTCCAGAGGTCCCTGTTCCTGGTTACCTCTGTTGAAATTCTCTACTAACTAGGTACCAGAATCGGATGATGTCACAATTCTGACCTTATTTCGTGATGATTTCCCAAAAGCTTACAAAGATACTGATCGGTTAATCGATAAATGTTTCTTATTCGGAATTTGGAGCGTTTCTAAAGAACTTTAAGCACTAAAATCTCTAAAATATACAATACATTCCATTAAACTTTTTATATAGACCACCTCTGCACAGTTATTTTGTCGAAAAGTGATGAAACGAGTAAGTTAACATTTTGAAGTTTTCCAGATTTCTGTTCCTTATTCGGAGTTTGGTACGTTTTGAAAGCACTTTTGAGTACTAAAACTTTCTTAAAGAGACAATGCATTTCTGTAAACTTTTTATGTAGACCACTTCTGCATAGTTATTTGATCAAAATATGTCTTAATTAAAAAGTTGAAAATTCACCGTTTCTGTTCCTTATTCGAGTTTGAATAAGGAATAGGGAACTAGTTCCTTATTCCTTTTCGACTTAGTATGCGTTATAAAGAAATTGAAATTCTCCATCCCTTTAAATAAGTAAATGCATTTATTCAAGTTGTTTAAAAAGATAAATTTTTGATATTTCTTAAAAAAAATAGCAAATTAAGCACTTTGAAATTGAGGTTTTTTCGTAAATTCTGTTACTTATTCGGTTTTTGGAACGTTTTTAAAGCATTTGAAGCACTGAAATCTTCTTGAATAGACAATGCATTTCTGCAAACTTTTTATGTAGACCACTTCTGCATAGTTATTGGAAAAAAAATGTATTACTTAAAAAGTTTGTATTTCTTATTCGAGTTTGAATAAGGAATAGGGAACTAGTTCCTTATTCCTTATTCGATTTTTTCTATTATCGTGTATTATTTTATTCACAAAGTTGTTTTATTGTGATGAAAATATCACAAAGAAGTGATTTTATGCATATCTACAATTATTTATTTTGAATAAGGAATAAGGAACCAGTTCCCTATTCCTTATTCGAAAAAGGAATATGGAATAAGGAATAAGGAACTAACTTATCGTCCATCACAAATACGCACATGGCAATATATGCCCGCTTTCATCTAATAAAGAAACAGAGTGCAAACACTGTAGAATCTGAACAATAATATTTAACATCCATGTTAGCTATACCATACATGCGTTAGCAGCATTTAAAGTTGTGAGCGACGTCCTAATGTGTTTACCAAAATGTATGTATAGTTTTAATAGCTGAGGTATTTCACGTTGCAATATTTTGTCAATTTGCGCGGATTTAATCGCGATACTTTGCATGTGCCTGCAAAGCCGTCGCTATATTTTGACATTCGATTTCTTTAATGATTTATAATTTGCTGACCATTTTTCATAAATTTTAAAAGGACGTTGTGCTTTTCGTTTGTGGAGTTGTGTGGACATGACTATTTTTTGGAGCGGTAGTTGTTTATCAGAACACAACAGACATACTTATTTATGAATACATTACATATTGAGATTTATTAATTAGTTTTCACCTACACTTTTCTCTGCATCATTAGTGGCAGATAGACCGATGAATAGATGTACTTGTATGTTTTTAACCAAGGACGAGTTGTGGCTTACCATTATTTCCTTAATTTAAGAGTTAGAAAATAAGTTAAAGCTCAAAATAAATGTCAGTTACTTTCCAACTTCAGTGACCTTTCGCTTACTATTTATAAGAACATAATATGTATTGATCGACTGTACTGGATTGATTTACATGTATATACAGAATTATCGTTCTTTGGCTGTTCAAATGTTTGTCATACAGAACACGTTTATTTACAAGGGATGCAAGGTATTCTAGTAAACGTATTAATCTTATCGGATTATATAAATGTGATGATGTGTAAGGGTGGATTGTGGGCTGACACAGTGGCAGTGCGGTCTAAGCCACAGGTAGAGTGATCAAGGTGTGGACGGATCAACTCTGACTGGCGCTTGTTCAAGACCAACCAACTGCATGGGAAACACAAACACCAAGGACAGCCAACTCAAACGACATGAGCAGGTCATCGGACAATCATGAACTATTTTTATTGATTTATTTCACTCATTTTATAGAAAAACATTGCAAGATAAAGAATGCTTCAAGTTTCAGAATGACAAGTTAAGATACGTAAACGTCATTTTTGCTGTGAACAGATCAAAATTGAAAACACATATCAACTAATTGAAGTTAAAATGGTGTTTAAGTTGGATATATTCACCTGGGGTGCGTTTCAGATAGATTTTACGATCTGCCATTATCGTAAATTTACGATCATAATAACGACCAATTTAACGATAATCATATAGGCGTTTCAGAAACGTCACGTAAACTCTCCGGTCGTACGTAAAATATAACGATCAAGTTCAGCGTTAAAGCGAGTGACACAGTCTGAAGTAAAATGACGTCACGTCATATTAAACTGGTGAGCGCACCTGTCTTTTATAATTAATAATAATAATAATAATAATAATAATAATAATAATAATAATAATAATAATAATACATCCAATAATGGAATCAATTAATGTTACGATACAAACTGATTGACTATTTGCTGCTAATGCTACACTTATATCTATAGTAGAACATTGTGTTGGAGGCAGTGGCGGCTATATATCGTGGGGACACAATGGCCCGTGCCCCCCCCCCCCCCCCGTCGTTAGCAAGAAAATGAAGTTTATTTAAATCATAAATTGATACCTTTTCGGGTAAAATGCTGATACATACATAGCGTTTTTCTACGGTTGTGTACACCCCAGTTATGTATCCCTGGACCCGCCAGTGGGGTGGGTATTGAAACCATCGGAAGCCGCCTCACAATTAAATGTAAGTCTTATGCGTTGTGCTGCTTGTGGAGTAGTCAAAAGGCATTTGTTCTAAGAATATGACATCAAAATGGGTGCTTGCAAGTGACTACTATTACACAATGATGAATATGATTCTGTTTCTGCCGGGAAACCCGACTCTCCGTAGAAAATTTTGTGTAACTCTGATAAAATTGGACAACAAAATACGATTGGTTTCATGCAGGCAGCTAATTTTAAAGTTATTATATTTTAAATTCGTATTTGATAAATGAAATATTAAAGTACGGGTATTATGACTGCCCTGAGAAGTAAATGCAAACGTGCAGCATGGTGCTGATGATGATAGTAACGATGATGCGACGACAACGACGATGATGATATAATAATAATGATGATAATAATACAAGGACTACGACGACTAAGGTGATGATAATGATGGTGGTTTGACGACGACAATGATAATGCAGAGACAACGACGATGATGAATATAATGATAATAATGATGATGATGGTACGACGACAATGATACTATTTATGATGTAACGATGATGACAATGATGATGCGTAAATGTTGTTGATGATTGATGATGGTGGTGGTGTTGGTGATGATGATGATGATGATGATGATGATGATGATGATGATGATGATGATTATTGATTCGTATCCCCAACAACTGGCCTTAGTTCATATAAGGTAAAGTTCATACTTTTATGCATCAACACTTTGAGTTAGAGGTATTGCATTTGGGAAATGGTTCAAAAATATAATTTTGACTGGTTGGATATGTTGTATGAAGACAATTCATAAATCAATCTTTATTGTGTCAATCGTTGTGATAACTGTTAAATAAACAGTATATTAGATCCATTCATAATACTTGATAAAATAACCAGTTGCTGATATGATTCAAAGACTCGATACACATAATGACTAAAAGAAATATACCTATTTTACAAGCTCATCTCATCAAAACGCATTATTTAACAAAACAGTAGCTTAATAAGTGGTGCAGATTGTCAAAGTGGTTATATGTTCAGAGTTTCATGCAAATATTATCTACTGTTTCTATTATTTTATAACCTACACTGGAGTATACACTATATACACAAATGTGTGTTGAAAGATGTGCCAGTCAAAGTAAAATAACAACAACAAGAAATTATTTGTATTCAGAAATATAAAAACATTCACTAAATTTCTATAAAAAATGTAGTATGAACGTTTCATTGAAATTAAATCCATGGTAATATTACATGAA
The DNA here is from genome assembly GCF_026914265.1 of Mya arenaria. Lineage (NCBI taxonomy): Eukaryota > Metazoa > Mollusca > Bivalvia > Myida > Myidae > Mya > Mya arenaria. The sequence continues at coordinate 35,293,878 of NC_069128.1, read as the reverse complement.
CAACCATGGTTGTATGTGTTTCATATATTATCATAGGATTCAATAAATGTTTCATTTAAATTTTTCCTTTATAATTCAAAATTGTTTAAGTGCTTGGAGGAAAATATGTACAAATGGACAGATGACACTGTATAAATATGTTTTGGAAAATCAAATGTTAATGGCTTTTCCAATTCAAAGTCAAACTTAAAAAAAAAATCATTTCAACTTATGAGGTTAGCACAAATGCCTCACTGCCTATGAAACAGTTTGAAATATTATGCAGTGTTGGAATATGCAATAAATTGTATTGTCTGTGTCCATATATATGTAGCTTAAAGTCTGCTTGGTCTGGTATCTCCAGTGGATGTTGGTAAGTACTGTTTTGTCACAGTATCCTTATTCACAGTGGAATGCTTGGGTGAGTATCTTGAAGACTGACCATGAGCATATTCTAGATGTCTGAAACCTTGGATTACTCAGTGGTCTGAAAAAGACAAAAAGTTATAATATATTGTTTAATACAGCACAACATAATACACCAATACATTTATGTTACACCTTTTAATAGTTTACATGTTTGTATATTTTATAAAAACTATTTTTAATTTAAAAAAAATGAAAATAAGTAGGGTATGTAAGAAAACATGAAACACACCATTCTGATACCAATTTATTTCTAGTTCAATGTTCATACCTAGCTAAATATCACATATGTTATACCAGTATTAACTGTTCAAAATTTATATATAAGATGCTCAACAAGGTATTAATATAAAATTCATTGTATTATTCATAAAATTTGTTTGTGTCCTATTGAATTTTAAACTTTAAAAAGTGAGAATATAGAATATCAATTATCATCTGCACATAGCCTGTGCGTTAACTGCAGATACATAAAATGGTTTTGCAGTTAAATTACTTTAATAGTCCTTATGACAATGTGTTCATATGTTAACTATACCTACAGTATATTATCTTTTATAAAACAAGCATTAGATTTTATTTCCCTTTTCCATACCATTATTAAATATATGTCTAAGAGGTCTGAGGAGCACAGCATATTCCATCAATCTTTCATCTTAGGTTTTTGTTGTACACGGCATCAAATGGTATGTCTGAAAAAAGAAAAGATGTATCTTTTGTCATTTGAATGCTCACATGTATACATATAGTGATACTGCAAAGTTCTACAAAGAACATATGATAACTTAGTAAAAACAAGTAGCTTTTACAAGTGAAGATGAATTAAAATGATTACATTGTGACCAGATATTGTGCATGGCATTAAACTATCAAATAAACCAACTTATTGGTTGTGACAGTGGTGTTTATGGTACAGGTATATTTACAGACTTTAATAGCACCAGATTAAGATGTTTAACTATAAGAATAAGAATGAAATGTTTATATCATGACATGATTCAATAAATGGTAACATTGTTTAATAATTCACTGACTATAATATGCCATAGAGGCCAATAATATAATATTGAATCTGTTTATTGTACAGGCATTTATTTATCCGAATTAAAAACCATCCGAAAAATATGAATATCAAGAAATGTTTTACAGGACATGTTACACAGCAATGAAAGCAAATCAAATTCTACATCATATTCAATGCCTAAGATGTACACAATGTCAGCGCATTAACTAAATATAACATAAAGCTTACATCTTCTACAGTTAAAATTCTTTTTTTGACAGATCGGCGGAAATAGAACATTTTCGTACTGTTTTGAGCTATTTTTAGACATTGTTTGAAAATTCCACTCCAGTGAACGTGCTTCACGCGATATTAAACTCTTAAATGTTGATAAAAAGTTAAAATATACTTTGATATGGAGAAAATCTTCATCCGCCATCTTGATCGTTAAGTTAACGAGTGCCTCTTACCGGTCGTAGGTTTACGATCAGAATTAACGATAAAGCAGGTGCACGTTGTGTCTCTGAAACGGTGCCGATCGGTGATTTTGGTCGTACTACCAAAATCACCTAACGATCGCCTTAACGATCGTCTCTGAAACGCTCCCCAGGTCTGTTAAGGTGTCTCAACATATAGTTTACGAAAATTATTCTGTAACCAGGGGTGCGTTTCAGATAGATTTTACGATCTGCCATTATCGTAAATTTACGATCATAATAACGACCAATTTAACGATAATCATATAGGCGTTTCAGAAACGTCTCGTAAACTCTCCGGTCGTACGTAAAATATAACGATAAAGTTCAGCGTTAAAGCGAGTGACACAGTCTGAAGTAAAATGACGTCACGTCATATTAAATTGGTGAGCGCACCTATCTTTTATTATTATTAATAATAATAATAATAATAATAATAATAATAATAATAATAATAATAATAATAATACATCCAATAATGGAATCAATTAATGTTACGATACAAACTGATTGACTATTTGCTGCTAATGCTACACTTATATTTATAGTGCCCCCCCCCCCGTCGTTAGCGAGAAAATGAAGTTTATTTAAATCATAAATTGATACCTTTTCGGGTGAAATGCTGATACATACATAGCGTTTTTCTACGGTTGTGTACACCCCAGTTATGTATCCCTGTATCCCTGGACCCGCCACTGGGGTGGGTATTGAAACCATCGGAAGCCGTCTCACAATTAAATGTAAGTCTTATGCGTTGTGCTGCTTGTGGAGTATTCAAAAGGCATTTGTTCTAAGAATATGACATCAAAATGAGTGCTTGCAAGTGACTACTATTACACAATGATGAATATGATTCTGTTTCTGCCGGGAAACCCGACTCTCCGTAGAAAATTTTGTGTAACTCTGATAAAACTGGACAACAAAATACGATTGGTTTCATGCAGGCAGCTAATTTTAAAGTTATTATATTTTAAATTCGTATTTGATAAATGAAATATTAAAGTACGGGTATTATAACTTCCCTGAGAAGTAAATGCAAACGTGCAGCATGGTGCTGATGATGATAGTAACGATGATGCGACGACAACGACGATGATGATATAATAATAATGATGATAATAATACAAGGAATACGACGACTAAGGTGATGATAATGATGGTGGGATGACCACGACAATGATAATGCAGAGACAACGACGATGATGAATATAATGATTATAATGATGATGATGGTACGACGACAATGATACTATTTATGATGTAACGATAATGACAATGATGATGCGTAAATGTTGTTGATGATTGATGAACGTGGTGGTGTTGGTGATGATGATGATGATGATGATGATGATGATGATGATGATGATGATTGATTCGTATCCCCAACAACTGGCCTTAGTTCATATAAGGTAAAGTTCATACTTTTATGCATCAACACTTTGAGTTAGAGGTATTGCATTTGGGAAATGGTTCAAAAATATAATTTTGACTGGTTGGATATGTTGTATGAAGACAATTCATAAATCAATCTTTATTGTGTCAATCGTTGTGATAACTGTTAAATAAACAGTATATTAGATCCATTCATAATACTTGATAAAATAAACAGTTGCTGACATGATTCAAAGACTCGATACACATAATAACTAAAAGAAATATACCTATTTTACAAGCTAGTCTCATCAAAACGCATTATTTAACAAAACAGTAGCTTAATAAGATTGTCAAAGTGGTTATATGTTCAGAGTTTCATGCAAATATTATCTACTGTTTCTATTATTTTATAACCTACACTGGAGTATACACTATATACACCAATGTGTGTTGAAAGATGTGCCAGTCAAAGTAAAATCACAACAACAAGAAGTTATTTGTATTCAGAAATATCAAAACATTCACTAAATTTCTATAAAAAAATGTAGTATGAACGTTTCATTGAAATTAAATCCATGGTAATATTACATGAACAACCATGGTTGTGTGTGTTTCATATATTATCATAGGATTCAATAAATGTTTCATTTAAATTTTTCCTTTATAATTCAAAATTGTTCAAATGCTTGGAGGAAAATATGTACAAATGGACAGATGACACTGTATAAATATATGTTTTGGAAAATCAAATGTTAATGGCTTTTCAAAGTCAAACTTAAAAAAAAAAATCATTTCAACTTATGAGGTTAGCACAAATGCCTCACTGCCTATGAAACAGTTTGAAATATTATGCTGTGTTGGAATATGCAATGAATTGTATTGTCTGTGTCCATATATATGTAGCTTAAAGTCTGCTTGGTCTGGTATCTCCAGTGTATGTTGGTAAGTACTGTTTTGTCACAGTATCCTTATTCACAGTGGAATGCTTGGGTGAGTATCTTGAAAACTGACCATGAGCATATTCTAGATGTCTGAAACCTTGGATTACTCAGTGGCCTGAAAAAGACAAAAAGTTATAATATATTGTGTAATACAGCACAACATAATACAACAACACATTTATGTTACACCTTTTAATAGTTTATATGTTTGTATATTTTATAATTTAAACTATTTTTGATTTAAAAAAATGAAAATAAGTAGGGTATGTAAGAAAACATGAAACACACCATTCTGATACCAATTTATTTCTAGTTCAATGTTTATACCTAGCTAAATATCACATATGTTATACCAGTATTAATTGTTCAAAATTTATATATAAGATGCTCAACAAGGTATTAATATAAAATTCATTGTATTATTCATAAAATTGGTTTGTGTCCTATTGAATTTTAAACTTTAAAAAGTGAGAATATAGAATATCAATTATCATCTGCACATAGCCTGTGCGTTAACTGCAGATACATAAAATGGTTTTGCAGTTAAATTACTTTAATAGTCCTTATGACAATGTGTTCATATGTTAACTATACCTACAGTATATTATCTTTTATAAAACAAGCATTAGATTTTATTTCCCTTTTCCATACCATTATTAAATATATGTCTAAGAGGTCTGAGGAGCACAGCATATTCCATCAAGACCATGACACTTTGTTGTCAATCTTTCATCTTAGGTTTTTGTTGTACACACGGCATCAAATGGTATGTCTGAAAAAAGAAAAGATGTATCTTTTGTCATTTGAATGCTCACATGTATACATATAGTGATACTGCAAAGTTCTACAAAGAACATATGATAACTTAGTAAAAACAAGTAGCTTTTACAAGTGAAGATGAATTAAAATGATAACATTGTGACCAAATATTGTGCATGGTATTAAACTATCAAATAAACCAACTAATTGGTTGTGACAGTGGTGTTTACAGTACAGGTATATTTACAGACTTTAATAGCACCAGATTAAGATGTTTAACTATAAGAAAAAGAATGAAATGTTTATATCATGACATGATTCAATAAATGGTAACATTGTTTAATAATTCACTGACTATAATATGCCATAGAGGCCAATAATATTACATTGAATCTGTTTATTGTACAGGCATTTATTTATCCGAATTAAAACCATCCGAAAAATATGAATATCAATAAATGTTTTACAGGACATGTTACACAGCAATGAAAGCAAATCAAATTCTACATCATATTCAATGCCTAAGATGTACACAATGTCAGCGCATTAACTAAATATAACATAAAGCTTACATCTTCTACAGTTCAGTACAGGTCTGTTAAGGTGTCTCAACATATAGTTTACGGACATTATTCTGTAACCAGGGGTGCGTTTCAGAGACGATCGTTAAGGCGATCGTTAGCTGATTTGGGTAGTACGACCAAAATTACCGATCGGCACCGTTTCAGAGACGCAACGTGCACCTGCTTTATCGTTAATTTTGCTCGTAAACCTACGACCGGTAAGAGGCACTCGTTAACTTAACGATCAAGATGGCGGATGAAGATTTTCTCCATATCAAAGTATATTTTTACTTTTTATCAACGTTTGAGAGTTTAATAATGCGTGTAGCATGTTCGCTGGTGTGGATTTTTCCAACTATGTCTAAAAATAGCTGAAAACAGTACGAAAATGTTCTATTTCCGCCGTTCTGTCAAAAACAACAACAAAAAAGGATTTTAACTGTAGAAGATGTAAGCTTTTTGTTATATTTAGTTAATGTGCAGATATTGTGTACATCTAAAACATGGAATATGATGTACAATTTAATTTGGTTTCATTGCAGTTTAATATGTCATGTAAAACATTTTCTTAAAATTCTTCTATTTCGGATGGTTTTTAATTCGGATAAATAAATGCCTGTACATATTTTGTTGTAATATTACCGGTCTTTGTGGCATGTAGTCAGTAAATTATTAATCCGTGTTACCATTTTATCATGTCATAATATAACATAATTATTTTTCTTATTTTGACACATCTAAAACTGATGCTAAATATGTAAATATACTGTACAGTAATGTAAACAACATTGTTACAACAAATAAGTTGATTATTGGCTACTTTAATACCATGAACACTATCAGGTGACAATGTAATAATTTTGTTTCACCTTTACTTGTAATTGAAACTTGTTTTAGTAAGGTATCATATGGTTTATGTAGAACTTTGTAGTATATATACAAATGTGAGTTTTCAACTGACAAAGGTTAAATCTTGTCTTTTTCAGTCATATCATTTGATGCCAAGTGTACAATAAAAACTGAAATGAAAATTGACAACAGAAGTGTCATGGTCTGGTTGGAAAATGCTGTGTTCTTCATTGACCTCTGGTTTAATAATGGTATGGAAAAGGGAATTACATTCTAATGTTGGTTTTATGAATAATAATGGAGGTATATTCAACATATGAACACATTGTCATAAGGACTAATGTAGAAACTAAACTGCAAAACCATATTATGTACCTGCAGTTAATGCACAGGCTATGAACAGATGCTTATTGATATTCTATGTTTTCATTTTTTTAGTTGTTTTGCTTGTTAAATATTTGTTTTAGTTAATTATTTCAGGCTGGTGATAGAAAACTATCAAGAATGCTTCATTGTCGTAATCGTCACATCATAATTCTTATTATCATCTTAGTCGTCGTCGTCGCATTATCATTATAATAATCATAATATTCGCCTTCGTCGTCGCTGCATTATCACTATCGTCGTCATCGCATCATCATTATAGTTTCGTTGTCGCATTATTATTATTAAATCATCATTGTCGTTGTCGTCGCATCAGCGTGACCATCATCAGCAGCACAACGCTGCACGTTTGCTTTTACTTTACAGAACATTCATAATAGGCATGCTATAATTTTTCACTTATCAAAGACGAATTTAAAGTAAAAGCACCAGCCTGAAAAAAACAACGTATTTTGTTGTTGTCCAATTTTCATTATAATTACACCAATTTTAAAGGGACTGCCTCCATCACAAAAAATCCCGGATGATGATTTACTTTAGATACAATTGTAACATAAATAGCAGATGCTTAATCAGAATAGAGGCCACGAGTTTGTATCATTTGTGTCAATTATTATAAAAAGGAGAGTTACATTTCTATTATGTTGTGCTGTATTAAACAATATATTATAACTTTTTGTCTTTTTCAGGCCACTGAGTAATCCAAGGTTTCAGACATCTAGATTATGCTCATGGTCATTCTTCAAGATACTCACCCAAGCATTCCACTGTGAATAAGAATACTGTGACAAAACAGTACTTACCAACATCCAGTGGAGATACCAGACCAAGCAGACTTTAAGCTACATATATATGGACACAGACAATACAATTCATTGCATATTCCAACACAGCATAATATTTCAAACTATTTCATAGGCAGTGAGGCATTTGTGCTAACCTCATAAGTTGAAATGATTTTTTTTTAAGTTTGACTTTGAATTGGAAAAGCCATTAACATTTGATTTTCCAAAACATATATTTATACAGTGTCATCTGTCCATATGGATTTAATTTCAATGAAACATTCATACTACATTTTTTTATAGAAATTTAGTGAATGTTTTGATATTTCTGAATACAAATAACTTGTTGTTGTTGTTGTTGTTATTTTACTTTGACTGGCACATCTTCCAACACACATTGGTGTATATAGTGTATACTCCAGTGTAGGTTATAAAATAATAGAAACAGTAGATAATATTTGCATGAAACTCTGAACATATAACCACTTTGACAATCTGCACCACTTATTAAGCTACTGTTTTGTTAAATAATGCGTTTTGATGAGACTAGCTTGTAAAATAGCTATATTTCTTTTAGTCATTATGTGTATCGAGTCTTTGAATCATGTCAGCAACTGTTTATTTTATCAAGTATTATGAATGGATCTAATATACTGTTTATTTAACAGTTATCACAACGATTGACACAATAAAGATTGATTTATGAATTGTCTTCATACAACATATCCAACCAGTCAAAATTATATTTTTGAACCATTTCCCAAATGCAATACCTCCAACTCAAAGTGTTGATGCATAAAAGTATGAACTTAACCTTATATGAACTAAGGCCAGTTGTTGGTGATACGAATCAGTCATCATCATCATCATCATCATCATCATCATCATCATCATCATCATCAACACCACCATCATCATCAATCATCAACAACATTTACGCATCATCATTGTCATCACCGTTACATCATAAATATTATCATTGTCGTCGTACCATCATCATCATTATAATCATTATATTCATCATCGTCGTTGTCTCTGCATTATCATTGTCGTCGTCATCCCACCATCATTATCATCACCTTAGTCGTCGTAGTCCTTGTATTATTATTATCATCATTATTATTATATCATCATCGTCGTTGTCGTCGCATCATCGTTACTATCATCATCAGCACCATGCTGCACGTTTGCATTTACTTCTCAGGGCAGTCATAATACCCGTACTTTAATATTTCATTTATCAAATACGAATTTAAAATATAATAACTTTAAAATTAGCTGCCTGCATGAAACCAATCGTATTTTGTTGTCCAATTTTATCAGAGTTACACAAAATTTCTACAGAGAGTCGGGTTTCCCGGCAGAAACAGAATCATATTCATCATTGTGTAATAGTAGTCTCTTGCAAGCACCCATTTTGATGCCATATTCTTAGAACAAATGCCTTTTGAATAATGATTATTAATAATAATAATAATAAAAGACAGGTGCGCTCACCAGTTTAATATGACGTGACGTCATTTTACTTCAGACTGTGTCACTCGCTTTAACGCTGAACTTTATCGTTATATTTTACGTACGACCGGAGAGTTTACGAGACGTTTCTGAAACGCCTATATGATTATCGTTAAATTGGTCGTTATTATGATCGTAAATTTACGATAATGGCAGATCGTAAAATCTATCTGAAACGCACCCCAGGTCTGTTAAGGTGTCTGTTAATGTAACCATAGTTTAGACAGACGGTGATTGTACAAGACATATCTGTATTCTAATAAGTACAGAGTGATCCTGTTAGGTTATTGTTATCAGGGGCGTACCTGAAGCATTTTGAAATGTACGCCCGTACACTTAAGAGCGGTGAAAAAAGTAAAGGTATTTCTATATTCTGGTCCCAATGTGATTTGTGGGGTTGGAGCGGGACCGATATCCCTTGACGTGGGACTTTTTACTGGCCATTTCGCGGTAACCTTAATTCATTTATACGCCTGGGCGTACTGGAGTATGCCTAGGTACGCCCCTGGTTATGAACCAGTCAATTGTAACCACGCCCACCCTCCAGGTCCGAGGAATAGCGGGGACTTTGACTTTCAGTCCAACCAAGTCCTGGTAAAATCCCCGTCCTTCGGAGACAAAATTCTGATAAAATCCCCGCCAAATGCCCCCGCACCACAGGGACTAGGTAAGGCCCATTCTCCGCTATATATGGCGTGAAGACAAAGCCAACGCATTCACCCGGCACTGCGGGGCCACCAGGGAGTTAAAAACACGGCCCATTTCACCGGCTATCCCCGGTGTAACCCCGGACCTTGGAGGCGTGGTAACTTTTTGACTGGTGCATTAGCAGGTTACTGTCAATGATAAAATGAATACAAGTTTAAGTAACGAAAGGAACACTCTGAGTTATTATTTAAGGTGCCCCAACAGAGTATCCGGGACTTATACTTAAGCCTGGCATGTAAGGTTTATCAACATAAATATCTACAGTCTTCGGGCATTATTCTGAAACCAGGTCTGTTAAGGTGTCTCAACATATATTTTACGGACATTCTTCTGAAATCAGGTCTGTTAAGGTGTCTCAACATATAGTTTACGGACATTATTCTGAAACCAGGTCTGTTAAGGTGTCTCAACATATAGTTTACGGACATTATTCTGAAATCAGGTCTGTTAAGGTGTCTCAACATATAGTTTACGGACATTATTCTGAAATCAGGTCTGTTAAGGTGTCTCAACATATAGTTTACGGACATTATTCTGAAATCAGGTCTGTTAAGGTGTCTCAACATATAGTTTACGGACATTATTCTGAAACCTGGTCTGTTAAGGTGTCTCAACATATAGTTTACGGACATTATTCTGAAACCAGGTCTGTTAAGGTGTCTCAACATATAGTTTACGGACATTATTCTGTAACCAGGTCTGTTAAGGTGTCTCAACATATAGTTTACGGACATTATTCTGTAACCAGGTCTGTTAAGGTGTCTCAACATATAGTTTACGGACATTATTCTGAAACCTGGTCTGTTAAGGTGTCTCAACATATTGTTTACGGACATTATTCTGTAACCAGGTCTGTTAAGGTGTCTCAACATATAGTTTACGGACATTATTCTGTAACCAGGTCTGTTAAGGTGTCTCAACATATAGTTTACGGACATTATTCTGAAACCAGGTCTGTTAAGGTGTCTCAACATATAATTTACGGACATTATTCTGTAACCAGGTCGGTTAAGGTGTCTCAACATATAATTTACGGACATTATTCTGTAACCAGGTCTGTTAAGGTGTCTGTTAATGTTACCATAGTTTAGACAGACGGTGATTGTACAAGACATATCATCTGTGTTCTAATAAGTACAGAGTGATCCTGTTAGGTTATTGCTATCAGGGGCGTACCTGAAGCATTTTGAAATGTACGCCCGTACACTTAAGAGCGGTGAAAAAAGTAAAGGTATTTCTATATTCTGGTCCCAATGTGATTTGTGGGGTTGGAGCGGGACCGATATCCCTTGACGTGGGACTTTTTACTGGCCATTTCGCGGAAACCTTAATTCATTTATACGCCTGGGCGTACTGGAGTATGCCTAGGTACGCCCCTGGTTATGAACCAGTCAATTGTAACCACGCCCACCCTCCAGGTTCGAGGAATAGCGGGGACTTTGACTTTCAGTCCAACCAAGTCCGGGTAAAATCCCCGTCCTTCGGAGACAAAATTCTGATAAAATCCCCGCCAAATGCCCCCGCACCACAGGGACTAGGTAAGGCCCATTCTCCGCTATAAATGGCGTGAAGACAAAGCCAACGCATTCACCCGGCACTGCGGGGCCACCAGGAAGTTAAAAACACGGCCCATTTCACCGGCTATCCCTGGTATAACCCCGGACCTGGGAGGCGTGGTAACTTTTTGACTGGTGCATTAGCAGGTTACTGTCAATGATAAAATGAATACAAGTTTAAGTAACGAAAGGAACACTCTGAGTTATTATTTAAGGTGCCCCAACAGAGTATCCTGGACTTATACTTAAGCCTGGCATGTAAGGTTTATCAACATAAATATCTACAGTCTTCGGGCATTATTCTGAAACCAGGTCTGTTAAGGTGTCTCAACATATATTTTACGGACATTCTTCTGAAATCAGGTCTGTTAAGGTGTCTCAACATATAGTTTACGGACATTATTCTGAAACCAGGTAGGTTGAGGTGTCTCAACATATAGTTTTCGCACATTATTCTGAAACCAGGTCTGTTAAGGTGTCTCAACATATAGTTTACGGACATTATTCTGAAATCAGGTCTGTTAAGGTGTCTCAACATATAGTTTACGGACATTATTCTGAAACTAGGTCGGTTAAGGTGTCTCAACATATAGTTTTCGCACATTATTCTGAAACCAGGTCTGTTAAGGTGTCTCAACATATAGTTTATGGACATTATTCTGAAACCAGGTCTGTTAAGGTGTCTCAACATATTGTTTACGGACATTATTCTGAAACCAGGTAGGTTAAGGTGTCTCAACATATAGTTTACGGACATTATTCTGAAACCAAGTAGGTTGAGGTGTCTCAACATATAGTTTACGGAGATTATTCTGAAACCAGGTCTGTTAAGGTGTCTTAACATATAGTTTACGGACATTATTCTGAAACCAGGTCGGTTGATGTGTCCGAAAATATAGTTTACGGACATTATTCTGAAACCAGGTCTGTTAAGGTGTCTCAACATATAGTTTACGGACATTATTCTGAAACCAGGTCTGTTAAGGTGTCTCAACATATAGTTTACGGACATTATTCTGAAACCAGGTCTGTTAAGGTGTCTCAACATATAGTTTACGGACATTATTCTGAAACCAGGTCTGTTGAGGTGTCTCAACATATAGTTTACGGACCTTATTTTGAACTAGGTCTAATAATGTGTCTCAACATATAGCTTACGGACATTATTCTGAAACCAGGTAGGTTGAGGTGTCTCAACATATAGTTTACGGACATTATTCTGAAACCAGGTCTGTTAAGGTGTCTCAACATATAGTTTACGGACCTTATTTTGAACTAGGTCTAATAATAATGTGTCTCAACATATAGTTTACGGACATTATTCTGAAACCTGGTCTGTTAAGGTGTCTCAACATATAGTTTACGGACCTTATTCTGAAACCAGGTCTGTTAAGGTGTCTCAACATATAGTTTACGGACATTATTCTGAAACCTGGTCTGTTAAGGTGTCTCAACATATAGTGTTCTGGACATTATTCTGTAACCAGGTCTGTTAAGGTGTCTCAACATATAATTTTCGGACATTATTCTGAAACCAGGTCTGTTAAGGTGTCTCAACATATAGTGTTCTGGACATTATTCTGAAACCAGGTCTGTTATGGTGTCTCAACATATAGTGTTCTGGACATTATTCTGAAACCAGGTCTGTTAAGGTGTCTCAACATATAGTGTTCTGGACATTATTCTGAAACCAGGTCTGTTAAGGTGTCTCAACATATAATTTTCGGACATTATTCTGTAACCAAGTATTTTAAGGTGTCTCAATATATAATTTACGGACATTATTCTGTAACCAAGTATGTTAAGATGTCTCGATATATAATTTTCGGACATTATTCTGAAACCAGTCGGTTAAGGTGTCTCAACATATAATTTTCGGACATTATTCTGAAACCAGGTCGGTTAAGGTGTCTCAACAGTAATAATATCGGGCCCGAAATTAAGTGATTTAAGACATTCAGTGATGTAATTATAATAATTGCTGCCAATGGCCTTGGCAAAGTCTGCAAAGAATAAGAGGTCAGGTTTATTGTTTTCTTCTAAATATTCTATAACATCAAATATCTGTCTAACCTTTTCCCCAATATACCTTCCTTTGGCGAAACCAGATTGAGCATTGCTTATTATGCAAGGTACTAGTTTTTTTAATTCGGTTGTTTATAGCTTTTGTTGTAATTTTATAATCTATGTTCAAGAAGGTAATTAGTCTCCAATTTGTTAATTCCTCTTGATTTTCTTTTGGTTTTGGGATATGTGTTATTATTCCTTGTTTTTGAACGGGGGCCCTTCATAGTACATCAGATCGTTACTGCAAATGATTACACGGTGATTCGGTCGAAATAATGCGCTCATTGAATGCTTGAATATACATGACATCTTTAAACTTCAACAAATCTGAATTGATGTATAGTAATGTACACTTGAACTCGTACATTTTGCATATCTCTGAAAAGGCAGCTGAAAAAAAATCAACATATTTATACGCAACCGCTCGAAAACATATTGTTACAGGTGTGAGTCGGTATAAGAAGTAGTTACCATAATTGATAAATCGATTTCAAACTATTCTAAAATTTCCTTAAAAATGAAATGATATGTAAACACTATTTCACTGATCAATATACAAACGAACGAAGTGAATGCTTTTTGGAAACCGTATATCGATAAAGTATATTATACAGATTACTTCGCATATATTTAGCATGATCATTTCACTTTTCGATCGTCGCCATTTTGTATGCGCCCTGCCTAAGAGTGTCTTTATAATCAGATTGTTACACAACCAATTCTTAATTCATACAAAGAATTGTACCCTGTTACATATGTCTATTCTTTAAATATTTGTAAAAATAACATGTTTTTTCACAAAGTTTGTGTTTGCCCCAGTTTCGTACCGTTTCGTTCTCAAATATGTTTACAGTATGCAATTAAGACGTCTTTATATAAAATAAAGCTCGAGAAAAATGCCAGATTTAGGTTACATCAGTAGTTTTCTAACTGAAATGTGATGTTGGGTTCATCTTCAAGTGTTGGCTTCATCGCACCTGTCATGAGCAGCTTTTGGTCGTGGTGGAACACTTAAAAGTTGAACCCATCAATTTAAACTGGTATGCCAGAGATGTGTTAATTGAATATGTTGTATAGGCTATAAGGGCGTCAATGATTGTATGTTTGGGTAGGTGTGGTGCATTTATTTAAATTTCATTTCTTATTATTTTAAACAGACTCGGGAGGAATTGATGAAGAACCAGCCAGACAGCCCCCTCCCTCTCCCCGCCAAGCTGCCCACTCGGCCGAGCTGTACTTTATGTATGCCAACATGCCGACATGCTGTAATTTGTTAGTACTTCAAGATCATATAATGGAAAATTGTATCCAAACTGAAGTATAAAGTGAGTAAGTTTGGGTCATATAAGCCCAGGCATTGATACTGTTTGTTCCATTCCTAAATGAATTCCTTTCATGTTGTTTGTCGATAATTTCTGGTGCGGCTTTGATAATAATATTATTTTCTAATGAAACTGCTGACTTGTATAAGTCTTTGGTCTGTATTGTGCATCTATTCGCACATTTTGTTTGCTCTTTTAAGCAAACATTACATTAATTTAAAATTCTATAAGCAATTAAACAGAACTTACTGCACATTTGATGCATATGATTTTCAGCTTATGGACAAGAAAACATCTACTTCAACAATCACAGCAACACAATGAGATCCCTATTTTAAAGAAATAATGCCACCTTTCATTAATTCATTTTATCAATCATTCATATATATGTATTCATTTATTTATGCAGTTTATACATTGAAAAACATTTCTCAAGGCAAAAGAAATAAAAAGTGAGCCACTTTCATAAAGATTAGAGCCTTTTCCCTTCATGCATTAAAAACAACCTTAATACATTATAAATGTCTTAAACCCCTAATGTATTGTTTATTTCAATAGCCAGCCTGGTTGCTGTAGCCACAGGGTAATTTTCAAGGACAAGAACTAGTGCTGGTAAAATGTGGTCTCATGTGGTTTTCCATACCGGCTCTCAGCAAGGATTTTAGAGAAAGGAATACTGTCTCCAAGTAAGAAGAAATTCTAAGCATGTCTGGTTTTAATGCTTTCAAAATGCATCTGGGTACTCAATAAGATGATATTAACCTTTGAATTGTTAAAAACTGATAGCAAAATGTCCAAAAAACTATATATTTCATAAAATTTGTCCTGGAAATCTTTCAATTCATGAGCTTTTCTGCATATTTATCACATTTATGACCACTTAAAAGGTTGTGTATGCCTCAAATGAGTGTTTACATGCCTTTTTCAAACTTAAATAGTATTGGCAGATAGTTCTATAAGTGTAAAACATTGCTTTTGTGTCTTGCTTGCAGATCATGATGTGCCAATAAGCTCCAGTTAGCTGCGCCTTTTTCCTCCCACCGGTAGTCCTGCAATCTTAATCCAGGAGATGCAGCTCTGAATCCAATATTTCAGAAGAATGAATATGTAAGTCAACTCTGTAGTACTTTTTGTGTGTAAATGATCAAAAGAGTGAGATTTATAGCAAATCAGGTGTAAATAAGCAACTTATAGACATTGGTGAAGTGCTGTACTCTGAATTTAATGCCAAATCTAGCCTTCAAAACAGATACTTAAAAGTAAAAAAAATTAAAAAAATGGGCATATTAATACTTTCTCTGCATTTTCTACATCATGTAGCCACCTCATACATGAAAACACTAGCAGTTGTCATGAATCATTCAGTTCGTGTGTTTTTTTGCCATTTCTTTTGTTGCGCCATTTGTCCCTGAAGCAAACCATTTGGCATATATTGGTGTTTAGACTGTATGAACACATTATCACTAAAAAAATTGTTAAACTGAACAGTTCTGTTACCTTTTTATATAAGTGGATAAGAAAAGCAAAAGTTTGACAAGTTAAAGCATTTCAGTTTGGCTCTATGTCATTTTTAATTCTACTGGCCAAAGGCCAGAAGAGCTTATGCGATGGTAATTTGTACGTAGTATGTGCGTCCGTGCGTCTGTAAACAATTCATGTTTACACGATACAGCCTTCAGTTTTGATTGTATCTTGATGAAACCTGTACAGTATCTACATATCCATTAGAGCTCGGTTCTTTTGAAAACCAGCCAGATCCGACCATGCTTGCCTAGATTATGGGCCTTGATAGTATAAAAATCCTGTAAACAATTGCTCGTTAACACGATACAGCCTTCAGTTTTGATTGGATCTCGATGAAACTTGTATAGTATCTACATATCCATAAGAGCTTGGTTCCTTGCGAAAATCAGCCAGATCCACCCAGCCAGTATAGCATACGCCCTTTTGGGCCTCTTGTTTAAATAAAACTCTAAACGCAAAAGAAGTGCAAAAACCTTATTTTGCTTAGAAAAAAAACTTATAAAGAGTATGCAGGTCATATTTGTGGTACTTTACTTGGTCAAATTATTCCAATGCATAAGGAAATAATGGCTCTTAGAAGGTTTGCAGCTTACCATTTGAGGGAAATGGCTGTTTCTGCTTTTTATGAAAACACCACAGGTGCTAATATTTGTCTTAATCATTTATTGTTTAATATATCATTTCCAAACTTTCAGTATGTGTTGCATATAGCCTGCAGGTGAACTATATGCGTTTTGAAGTCTGTTCCCCCCTCTATCATGCAATGAATATTAATGACTATGTATTGTGGTACATTTACTTTCAGAAAACTGAAGCCTTCAGGAAGTCAACGCCACCATGGTATTGATTTACTCAGCTCTGATGTACTCAGTTGTGACGTAACATGCCTTCAAGCCACTATCCGAAGAACATCCAGACGTTCGAAATGGACCATTGCCCTGTTGCCATGGAAATCATTATGAGGAGGAGCACACAAACTGTCACTTGTTTTGAATATGAGATGTACCACGAACTGACCATAAACTTTTCGGATGCTCTGTTTATTTCATTAGCAAATTACGACGTAAATTTTACTGAATAATGACAAACAGTCTTACTCATAAGCATCTCTTACTCATTCGTATTCCACAACTAAGCATGCTTGCAATTACACTGTGTCATCTATCATAATATAGCAATGCTGCAATGACCACATTTTTTGTACCAGTTGTTGCTTTATACTGAAACTTTTATTGAAAATGGTGCATAAACACTGATAACACATAAATGTTTCATTCATACATTTGTACATGTTCTTTCAGTGTATATGTTGATAATGTTAATACATATTTCATGTGCATTTACACATGTGTTTATTGCCAACCTCATCAAACCATGCATAGTTTGCTCACATACATATTTCCAACACAGACATTCACTGAATGTATTACTACTTTACGTTGATTTTGATATGTAAATAAAACATTGTACTACTCGTTTGTACAAAACACTTTTCATTTGCTATGTTGTTTGTTTCCATGTTCTGTCTGCATACAGATGGTATTTTCATATCAATTTTTAGCTCGACTATTAGTAGAATATGGAGATCTATACTACTCACCCAAGTGTCGGCGTCACACCTTGGTTAAGGATTTGCGTGCAAGCACACATAGGTTAATATCTCAGTTACTTCTTGAGGTATCGCATTGAGACTTGATACAATGGTACTTAGAAATTCTGGTTAAGGTTTTGCGTGCAAGCACACATAGGTAAATATCTCATTAAGTACTTGAGGTATTGCATTGAGACTTGATACAATGGTACTCAACAATCCAACCTACTGAATTAACAAAGTTGGATAACTGTAGTTTGCATTTAATCCAAATAATAGGACTTTATTATTCGACTTAGAAATTCTGGTTAAGGTTTTGCGTGCAAGCACACATAGGTTAATATCTCAGCAGCTACTTGAGGTATTGCATTGAGACATGATACAAGGTACTCAACCATCTAACCTAATTAATTAACTAAGTAAGATAACTTGACTTTGCATTAGTGGAAATGATAGGCCTTTATTATTCGACTTAGACATTCTGATTAAGGTTTTGTGTGCAAGCACACATTATATAAATATCAAAGCAACTACTTGATGTATTGCATTGAGACTCATGTAATTGTACTCAACCATCAAAATTCCCCATGTAAGATAGCTCTAGTTTCATTTAATGCAAAAAGTTGCCCTTTATTATTCGACATAGAAATTCTGGTTAAGATTTTGCGTGTAAGCACACATAGGTAAATTTCTCAGCAACTACTCGAACTATTGCATTGAGACTTTATAGAATGGTATTCAACTGTATATATAACTGTATTTTGCAAATAATTGCCCTTTATTATTAGACTTAAACATTCTGGTTGAAATTTTCCAGGTAACCACATTTTGTTAATATTTCACCACATGAATTGCAATGAAATCACATCTAACAGTGATCCATGCATGTTTCGCCAAAACTTTTCAATCCTTACACTGAACAGCGGTGGAATAGTCGAGCCCGCTGTCTCTGTGACAGCTCTTGTTCAGAATTAACGTGATGTTCATTTCCATTGTGAAACTTATCCCTTTGGAACAATATTAACATCTTTTAGCATACGTGTCTGGATGAGTTTTAAAAAATGACCATATTATGCATACTTACTGCATGAACATATACAATGACATACATTTCATATCAACTTGTGTATCTGTATTTCCCTTTCAACTACTTCTAAATAACAAACGTCCCAACCCTAAAATGTTCAAACATATTCTACATGCATTATTTTTATCTTACACTGTATATATATGTTCTATATGTATATATCACGCCTAATAAAATTGAAGCCTGTCAACTCGTACGTTGTTGTGAAACATATGAACCCCACCTTTCAACTTCCCTGTGTGTTCCTATCAATTTGTTTCTGAAATTCCAGTTATCATTTGAAATAATTGCTTACTCTCTCGGGGCCACCGTTCCTCAGCGCTTTCAGCGCTTTGATTGTAGCTGTGTTAATTGACCATTAATAAAAGAATAGTTGAATGAATTAACTAAATATAGATGTATGTTTATCCAAAACATTTTGTAAAATTTGCCGTAAGTCCGTCGGATCCAGGACTTTAATTGTTTGTTTTGTTCATGTCTTTTAGAGCAGCCTCGCATTCATAACTGCTTACAATCCTTCAGTTACACATTTTTAATCTTCTGTTAATTTTCCAAAAATGTTCTTATGCCTTCTATATTTATTTATTTATTTATTTATTATCAGAGAAAAGTTGTTATTTTTAAAGTAAACTTCTTCAGTTGGAATATTCTCTGTTCAAAATTATGTTTTCATTTTTAACTGAAAGTTTATTAATATACTTTTTCTGCTTGTTTCTATTCAAGGTTTGCAAAATATTTTGTATTTTTTCGTATTTTTCTGCTCTTAGTATGTTTCCGTTGATTTCAGACATTAAGAATTCCTCTAAGTTTTATTTTTTATTAATAATTACTTCTGTTATTTTATTCAGGTTGTTTTATAACTGTTCTATTTCGTTTTGTAGTTTAGATTTTTCTTTATTTTTGCCTAAAAAAGGTGAGTTGTATATGTAATGGTTTCATTTCTAATAGAACATTTGATTAATTCCCAGAGTATAATCTGGGTTGTAAACTTTGTTGTATTGAACAGTTTCTTCAATACATCCTTTAATGTTATTCTGATATGTTTCATCGGTTAAATTAAATTGTTAATTTTGAAGTATCCAGGACCTTGTATAGTTTTTTTTATCGTATTTAAGGTTTTTATAATGACCAGTGAATGATCTGTCTTAAAGCTTTCTTTTATTTGGGCTTTCTTTAAAATGTTAATTAAATTTTCAGCGATTAAAAAAAGTCAAGTCTGCAATGAATGTTGGGATTGCTATTTGAATGCCATGTATATTGCAATTTATCGGGGTGTTTCAGGCGCCGCGCGTGGGTAAGGGTTTCAGCCGTCATAATACTAGTGAGTATTCCTGTTGCGTTTGTGTTTACCTGTACTCCCATTGTTCTTATCAATGTTTTTATAACTGTATTGAAATATCCACCAATAATTAATGTTTGATCACTATTTTTTTTAAATACAGTCGCCTTTAGTTTTTAAAAAGAAAATCTATGTAATCTTTATTTGGGCCATTAACGTTCACTAGTGTTATTTCAAAATCATTAAAGACTCTGTCAATCACCAAAATTCTTCTATTCATTAATTCGATTTTGCTTAAAATTTCTACTGCTCCCCGAAGAAAGCGTTACCCTATCATTGATCGTCGCCCAATATCTATAGTATTTTTGGTGTATTTTGGCGAATCTTCTGTTCGTTCTCTTTGTGGGAAATCTTTCGTTCCCACACTCAAACTTGTTCTGATAATTTGTCTGAGTCCTGTAGACCCTGTCTAATGAAACAGAGACAAATCTTGTTCATTTTTGTAAGGTCTCCATTGATATCTATCTGGGTACCTTTCAGGGTTTTTTTTTCTACGTTTCAGTAGTTCATTTCGTTTTATCCGCGAAACATATTTCACTATAATAGGTTTTGATTTTCCAAGCGCTTTTTAGTCGATGACATGTCAATGTTGCTCTTGGAGATATTTAGCCCTTCGATTTTGTCATTTAATGTGTGGATAATGAGCTTTAATCTGTCGGTGTTTCATATTTCTGCGGGGATGTCCCATTTATGCCAGTTATCACTAAGTTGTTTGGTCTCGAGTACTGTTCTATTTCATTCATTTATCCTCCTTGTATCATCAATACAGTCTCTTACTTCTTGATTTCTGTCATCTAGATCCTTTTCATTGCTATCCTTTTCTCTGTAGTTTGCTGTTTGAGTTTGTCATTTTCTGCTTTGGCATCAAATTCTGGTGACTCCAATTAAAATTGTCTTTTTTTCTTGAAACGTTTTACTAAGTTCTTCTTTTACTTGATGAATGATTTCTTTTATAATTTCTTTCAGTGCTTGGTCATTTTCTTAAGAACCACTTTATTGAGCTTTTCGTTTAGTTCCTTAAGTTCGCTTCGTATCCCACTGATAGTGTACGGTACTTTCTCTTCTGTTTCATCCATTTCTTCTAGCATTTCCGATTTACTATCTGCCTGTGTTGTTTCCTTATTTCCTTTCTTGTTTCGTTGTTGTTTTCTTGACTGATGGTCGTTTGTAGTGGCTATGCTACTATCAAGTTCACTAATACTACCATCACCTTCCCTATTTCTTTTTTTGTTCATGTTGTTGCTTTTTTTTCTGCAGTATAGATTTAAAAATCTTCGTGCTGGGTATTAGGCAGATAGTTTGTTACCATACTGTATTATCTACCTCGATACTGTATCGATATAGTACTTGTTTATAACAAAGCGCATATTTCTACCGGTATATATATATGTACATTGAAACAGTTTCAAAGCTCAGGAAATATTTGTACCTTTTTTCAATATACAAGCATAAACAGTGTTTGGAATAAGTTATTCCTCCATTTTCAACAACAACTTTTAAGAACCACTCAAAGGCATTTGAATTCCTATATTTACTAAGCAACTACGTGGCTGTTGTTCAGCCTAGGCTTGATGTTGCCCACAATCTGCCACTGTAGCTGTCATTTCTCCCCATCCAGCCGTCCGTCATTATAGAAAAGTATTCTGATAGCATCTATGTAGGTGATATCGTCTGCGCCGGCGCGTAACTCTCTTTTTTTAGTAAAAATAACCTTGACCTTGAATCTACTCACCCGAAATGCGATCCCTTATGTCTCCAGATATATTCACATTTCATCACTTCACGTTTCATCACTTCACATTATTCCTTGTTCAATTTATTGATTGATTTTTTTATTGGCCCTGACCTTACCAAACCCAAGGTCATCTCATGATACAGTTCCACAGTCATGAGCTTGCTTATACAGCACGTTTTATCACATAATATCATTCCTCCGCGCAGATCTATTTTAAGCAGCAGTGAAGTTGATAATTATGGAGGCCATTCGTTGCCAAAAGTCCAGACGTGTATGTGTGTATTTTAGGGTTGTAACATTGATGATTTACCAATTTACATTTTACAACCGCCAACTCATCGGTTGTATGCTTACATTTTACACTGCACATTTTCATTTTTCATTGTACCGATTGGAGTTTTATTCTCGTTGCATCTATTCAACAGTCGATTCAGTCGTGTTTATAAAGTTGTGTATGGTAAACACACGTCATTCTGTGAAAGTCACATGCCGAGTTTTACATGCGGTGTGTAAAAGACAGATTTCAGTTCGTAGTTCTACAAAGTACATTGTATGGTGGTGACTTTTCATTCGCAGTTGAACATGTTTACGAGATGAATTTAATTTAATTTATAGATAGCTCCGCCTTAACCATGTCTTAACTCCTTACGTCTTTCGGAAATTTCGCTATCTGACACTCGGCTCTATTTAAACCAATTATGGATACTTTGGACCATGGACATTGCGAACCTTATTATGGACATTACGAATCATCTATATTATGACACTATGGACTATGATTTAGAAACAGGATAGATTGTAAATTATTGTGCAATGCATACGTTTGAATAACAAGGCACCGTTGTGGTGCCAATGCATACGTTTGAATAACAAGGCACCGTTGTGGTGCTAATGCATAGATTTGAGTAACAAGGCACCGTTGTGGTGCCAATGCATACGTTTGAGTGACAATGCACCGTTGTGGTGCCAATGCATACGTTTGAATAACAAGGCACCGTTGTGGTGCCAATGCATAAGTTTGAATAACAAGGCACCGTTGTGGTGCCAATGCATACGTTTGAATAACAAGGCACCGTTGTGGTGCTAATGCATAGATTTGAGTAACAAGGCACCGTTGTGGTGCCAATGCATACGTTTGAGTAACAAGGCACCGTTGTGGTGCTAATGCATAGATTTGAGTAACAAGGCACCGTTGTGGTGCCAATGCATACGTTTGAGTGACAAGGCACCGTTGTGGTGCCAATGCATACGTTTGAGTGACAATGCACCGTTGTGGTGCCAATGCATACGTTTGAATAACAAGGCACCGTTGGGGTGCTAATGCATAGATTTGAGTAACGAGGCACCGTTGTGGTGCCAATGCATACGTTTGAGTGACAAGGCACCGTTGTGGTGCCAATGCATAGATTTGAGTGACAAGGCACCATTGTGGTGCCAATGCATACGTTTGAATAACAAGGCACCGTTATGGTGATAATGCATAGATTTGAGTAACAAGGCACCATTGTGGTGCCAATGCATACGTTTGAGTGACAAGGCACCGTTGTGGTGCCAATGCATACGTTTGAGTGACAATGCACCGTTGTGGTGCCAATGCATACGTTTGAATAACAAGGCACCGTTGTGGTGCTAATGCATAGATTTGAGTAACGAGGCACCGTTGTGGTGCCAATGCATACGTTTGAGTGACAAGGCACCGTTGTGGTGCCAATGCATTAGTTTGAGTAACAAGGCACCGTTGTGGTGCTAATGCATAGATTAGAGTAACAAGGCACCGTTGTGGTGCCAATGCATACGTTTGAGTGACAAGGCACCACTGTGGTGCCAATGCATACGTTTGAGTAACAAGGCACCGTTGCGGTGCAAATGCATGAGTTTGAGTAACAATGCACCGTTGTGGTGCCAATGCATTAGTTTGAGTAACAAGGCAACGTTGTGGTGCCAATGCATATGTTTGATTGACAAGTCACCGTTGTGGTGTCAATGCATTAGTTTGAGTAACAAGACACCGTTGTGGTGCCAATGCATTAAATAGTTTGAGTAACAAGGCACCGTTGTGGTGCTAATGAATAGATTTGATTAACAAGGCACCGTTGTGGAGCCAATGCATACATTTGAGTGACAAGGCACCGTTGTGGTGCCAATGCATAAGCTTGAGTAACTATGCACCGTTGTGGTGCCAATGCATAAGTTTGAGTGACAAGGCACCGTTGTGGTGCCAATGCATTAGTTTGAGTAACAAGACACCGTTGTGGTGCCAATGCATTTAATAGTTTGAGTAACGATGCACCGTTGTGGTGCCAATGCATTAGTTTGAGTAACAATGCACCGTTGCGGTGCGAATGCATAAGTTTGAGTAACAATGCACCGTTGCGGTGCCAATGCATGCGTTTGAATAGCACCGTTGCGGTGCCAATGCATGAGTTTGAGTAACAATGCACCGTTGTGGTGCCAATGCATTAGTTTGAGTAACAATGCACCGTTGTGGTGCCAATGCATTAGTTTACGTAACAAGGCACCGTTGTGGTGCCAATGCATAGGTTTGAGTAACAATGTACCGTTGCGGTGCCAATGCATAAGTTTGAGTAACAATGCACCGTTGCGGTGCCAATGCATAAGTTTGAGTAACAATGCACCGTTGCGGTGCCAATGCATAAGTTTGAGTAACAAGACACCGTTGCGGTGCCAATGCATTAGTTTGAATAACAATGCACCGTTGCGGTGCCAATGCATAATTTTGATTAACAATGCACCGTTGCGGTGCCAATGCATTAGTTTGAGTAGCACCGTTGCGGTGCCAATGCATAAGTTTGAGTAACAATGCACCGTTGTTGTGCCAATGCATTAGTTTGAGTAACAATGCACCGTTGTGGTGCCAATGCATTAGTTTGAGTAACAAGGCACCTTTGTGGTGCCAATGCATAAGTTTGAGTAACAATGTAGCGTTGAGGTGCCAATGCATTAGTTTGAGTAACAATGCACCGGTGCGGTGCCAATGCATAAGTTTGAGTAACAATGCACCGTTGCAGTGTCAATGCATAAGTTTGAGTAACAAGACACCGTTGCGGTGCCAATGCATTAGTTTGAGTAACAAGGCACAGTTGCGGTGCCAATGCATAAGTTTGAGTAACAAGGCACCGTTGCGGTGCCAATGCATAAGTTTGAGTCACAATGCACCGTCGCGGTGCCAATGCATTAGTTTAGGTAACAATGCATCGTTGTGGTGCCAATGCATTAGTTTGAGTCACAATGCACCGTTGCGGTGCCAATGCATAAGTTTGAGAGACAGGGCACCGTTGCGGTGCCAATGCATTAGTTTGAGTAACAGGACACCGTTGTGGTGCCAATGCATTACAGCCAATGCATTAGTTTGAGTAACAGGACACCGTTGTGGTGTCAATCCATAAGTTTGAGTAACAATGCATCGTTGCGGTGCCAATGCATTGGTTTGAGTAACAATGCACCGTTGCGGTGCCAATGCATTAGTTTGAGTAACAAGGCACCGTTGCGGTGTCAATGCATAAGTTTGAGTAACAATGCATCGTTGTGGTGCCAAAGCATTAGTTTGAATTACAATGCACCGTTGCGGTACCAATGCATTAGTTTGAGCACCGTTGCGGTGCCAATGCATAAGTTTAGTTTGAGATAATAAGACACCGTTGTGATGCCAATGCATAAGTTTGAGTAACAATGCACCGTTGTGGTGCCAATGCATAAGTTTGAGTAACAAGACACCGTTGTGGTACCAATGCATGTGTTTGAGTAACAAGGCACCGTTGTGGTGACAATGCATACGTTTGAGTAACAAGAAACAGTTGCGGTGCCAAAACATACGTTTGAGTAGCAAGAAACCGTTGTGGTGCCAATGCATGTGTTTGAGTAACAAGGAACCGTTGTGGTACCAATGCATAAGTTTGAGTAACAAGGCACCGTTGTGGTGACAATGCATAAGTTTGAGTAACAAGGCACCCTTGTGGTGCCAATGCATAAGTTTGAGTAACAAGGCACAGTTGTGGTGCCAATGCATAAGTTTGAGTAACAAGGCACCGTTGTGGTGCCAATGCAAAAGTTTGAGTAACAAGACACCGTTGTGGTGCCAATGCATAAGTTTGAGTAACAAGGCACCGTTGTGGTGCCAATGCATAAGTTTGAGTAACAAGGCACCGTTGTGGTGCCAATGCATAGATTTGAGTAACAAGGCACCGTTGTGGTGCCAATGCATAAGTTTGAGTAACAAGGCACCGTTGTGGTGCCAATGCATAAGTTTGAGTAACAAGGCACCGTTGTGGTGCCAATGCATGTGTTTGAGTAACAAGGCACCGTTGTGGTGACAATGCATACGTTTGAGTAACAAGAAACAGTTGCGGTGCCAAAACATACGTTTGAGTAGCAAGAAACCGTTGTGGTGCCAATGCATGTGTTTGAGTAACAAGGAACCGTTGTGGTACCAATGCATATGTTTGAGTAACAAGGCACCGTTGTGGTGCCAAAGCATGTGTTTGAGTAACAAGGCACCGTTGTGGTGCCAAAGCATGTGTTTGAGTAACAAGGCAACAAGTAACAATACCGTCTCTGTGGCCTAGTGGTTAAGCGTCCGCCTACGGAGCGGGAGGTCGTGGGTTCGATTCCTGGCCGCGTTATACCAAAAGACGTTAAAAATTAATACAAGTAGCTCCATTGCCTGGCGCTCGGCATTTAAAGGGTAGTGCTTGGAAAAGTGGTGTACTCAGTACTGGTTTAACACAGAAAAGTTGTACCCCGTGTATCGGTGCTTTACACCGAGCACGTAAAAGAACCAAGGGGTCTCTTCGAAAAAGAGCTAGGGTATCGCACCCGGACTTCCTTGTATCCCACCAATGTTTCTTCAGCGTGCTGTCCCTTCAGCAAAAAACAAAGGACTCTGTTGGAAATAAGTGCTTGCATTTTTCACGGGTTATCCTTGACCGCAAGGTCTAAAGAAGTACACATACACAAAGGCACCATTGTGGTGCCAATGCATGTGTTTGAGTAACAAGGTACCGTTGTGGTGCCAAAGCATAAGTTTGAGTAGCAAGGCACCGTTGCGGTGCCAATGCATACGTTTGAGTAACAAGACACAGTTGCGATGCCAATGCATAAGTTTGAGTAACAAGACACAGTTGTGATGCCAATGCATAAGTTTGAGTAACAAGGCACCGTTGTGGTGCCAATGCATACTTTGAGTAACAAGACACCGTTTATGTGCCAATTCATGAATTTGAGTAACAAGACACAGTTGTGGTGCCAATGCATACTTTGAGTAACAAGACACCGTTTATGTGCCAATTCATGAATTTGAGTAACAATGCTCCGTTGTGTTGCCAATGCATAAGTTTGAGTAACAATGCACCGTTGCGGTGCCAATGCATAAGTTTGAGTAACAAGGCACTGTTGTGGTGCCAATGCATAAGTTTGAGTAACAAGGCACCCTTGTGGTGCCAATGCATAAGTTTGAGTAACAAGGCACAGTTGTGGTGCCAATGCATAAGTTTGAGTAACAAGGCACCGTTGTGGTGCCAATGCAAAAGTTTGAGTAACAAGACACCGTTGTGGTGCCAATGCATAAGTTTGAGTAACAAGGCACCGGTGTGGTGCCAATGCATAAGTTTGAGTAACAAGGCACCGTTGTGGTGCCAATGCATAGATTTGAGTAACAAGGCACCGTTGTGGTGCCAATGCATAAGTTTGAGTAACAAGGCACCGTTGTGGTGCCAATGCATAAGTTTGAGTAACAAGGCACCGTTGTGGTGGCAATGCATGTGTTTGAGTAACAAGGCACCGTTGTGGTGACAATGCATACGTTTGAGTAACAAGAAACAGTTGCGGTGCCAAAACATACGTTTGAGTAGCAAGAAACCGTTGTGATGCCAATGCATGTGTTTGAGTAACAAGGAACCGTTGTGGTACCAATGCATATGTTTGAGTAACAAGGCACCGTTGTGGTGCCAAAGCATGTGTTTGAGTAACAAGGCAACAAGTAACAATACCGTCTCCGTGGCCTAGTGGTTAAGCGTCCGCCTACGGAGCGGGAGGTCGTGGGTTCGATTCCTGGCCGCGTTATACCAAAAGACGCTAAAAATTGGTACAAGTAGCTCCATTGCCTGGCGCTCGGCATTTAAAGGGTAGTGCTTGGAAAAGTGGTGTACTCAGTACTGGTTTAACACAGAAAAGTTGTACCCCGTGTATCGGTGCTTTACACCGAGCACGTAAAAGAACCAAGGGGTCTCTTCGAAAAAGGGCTAGGGTATCGCACCCGGACTTCCTTGTATCCCACCAATGTCTCTTCAGCGTGCTGTCCCTTCAGCAAAAAACAAAGGACTCTGTTGGAAATAAGTGCTTGCATTTTTCACGGGTTATCCTTGACCGCAAGGTCTAAAGAAGTACACATACACAAAGGCACCATTGTGGTGCCAATGCATGTGTTTGAGTAACAAGGTACCGTTGTGGTGCCAAAGCATAAGTTTGAGTAGCAAGGCACCGTTGCGGTGCCAATGCATAAGTTTGAGTAACAAGACACAGTTGCGATGTCAATGCATAAGTTTGAGTAACAAGACACAGTTGTGATGCCAATGCATAAGTTTGAGTAACAAGGCACGGTTGCGGTGCCAATTCATGAATTTGAGTAACAAGACACAGTTGTGGTGCCAATGCATAGTTTGAGTAACAAGGTACCGTTTATGTGCCAATTCATGAATTTGAGTAACAATGCTCCGTTGTGTTGCCAATGCATAAGTTTGAGTAACAAGGCACCGTTGTGGTGACAATGCATAAGTTTGAGTAACAAGGCACCGTTGTGGTGCCAATGCATAAGTTTGAGTAACAAGGCATCGTTGTGGTGCCAATGCATAAGTTTGAGTAACCTTAAGAAATTTCGAGAAATTGGGGCCTGTTCTGTTTAATTGGTCGTATAATATTAAGAGCATCTTAAAGAAAGAAACATAAATGAGATTTATAATTTCCCCGGCTATCCCCGGTATACCCCCGGACCTGGGCGGACGGGGGGGGGGGGGCGTGGTTAAAATTGACTGGTGCATTGAAGCTTCAAATGGATTGGAAAAATGGAGGGCGTGGAAACAAAACATCACGATAGGTTTATGTTTTATCTTTAGAGCTGCACTCTCACAGATTAAACATTTTGACAACTTTTTTTATTTTTTGTCTTTGAACAAGCCAATTTTTGCGGAAATCCATGTTAACCAGTTATTGAGACTGCTGAGAAAAATTAGATTGCAGACTTTTATATTTAAGTTCAAAAATTGATGTTTATCGGATTTTTCTTAAACCGTAAGAACAGTTAAAGCCATTAAAAACATTAATTTTCGAACAGAAATTTTAAAACCTGTGATCTGATTATTTGTAAGCAATCATTTATCATTGGTTTGCTGATATTTACGCAAAAATTTGCTCTTTCCAAGACAAAAAAAAATTAAAAAAGTTGTAAAAAAGGTATATCTCTGAGAGTGCAGCTTTAACATTCTACTTGTTTTGAAAACCCTAATAATTTATTAAATTACAGTAGGGCTATCTATTGAAAAACTTTCGTGCGGGTGTACATACCCCATTTCCTTGGACAACGAATGTACTTATTCTCCAAAATGTAAGTTAAAATTCCTATTCATAATCCAAAATAATTTCAAAAACAAACAAGAGCTGTCACAGTACATAAATAAATTTAATGTAGCAAGCTTTGACTCTTTCCACATCTTATATTAGTAAAAATTTGAAGTCATACCCCACGGCCTCTAAACGCAAGCTCCACCACTTTACGGTGATGCAAAAAAAAGAGCTGTCAACACTTCCGTGGTGGAGCTGTGTCCTATGTTTACATGAACAAACGTGAGTATGATTAATATTTTATTTCATAATTTCATTAAACCGACATATTTCGAAAATCGGAGAATGTGGTACCGTGTAAGAACACTTCTACTGTAGGCTGGTTACTATTTCATTTCAATATTGTGCAAACTGCGGTGCCCGGAGCTTTTCTCCCGAATCGGACTAATGCATATTTTGAGATCTGATTGCATAGCAAGTAAATTTTAGTGCTTACACACACCATAAGAACATTCTCACGCATGCAAACATAACTGTTATGTATAGTACCTATGCCGGAACACAACGAAACTGAAAAATGCACAAATTTATAATAGTGGTGGCGCTGTTGCCCTAGTGGTGGCGCTGTCGAGTAATGGTGGTGCTATCGAGTATGTTTTGCGCTTGAAGTAATATATATAAATTAACGCTTTTGGCATGAATACAAAAGTTGCAATGTTTATCATTCGTTGATCATTATGCTGGTTATGCATACTTCTTGCGGTAACAAAACTCTTCGCGAACTACCTTAACCTTACTGAGTCATCATAATTCATAAAATTGAAAAAATCAAAATTTTATCGCATTTTCAGGCTTTAAAGCTGCACTCCCACAGATTGAATTTTAGTTAAAATTCCTATTCATAATCCAAATTAATTTTAAAAACAAACAAGAGCCGTCACAGGAGCAGCATGATCCACTTTTTCGTTGTTTTAAGCATTAAGGATTTCAGCACTTGCGGGGCAATGGGGGAGCCCACACCCAACCCCATAACGTCCTTGTTTACTTTCTATTTCAATGGCACTGGTACACAAATAAACAATCAGGGATATTTTTTCTGACCACCAAAGTATAACTAAAAAGCCCCAACTAAGACAAAATTAAATCATGATGTTTGCCACTTATGCTAAATCTTGGAGTTGCCTTGAAAATGAAGCTGCATGCTGGAAATTAATGGTCAAAGAGAGGCAACTTGAGTATATATCATTCTGGTAAGCTTACGCGGTAACTGCCCTTTTCAATTGCTAACATGTTCTCAATAACAATAATTTTGGATATGATGGATGCAATTTTTTTAAGGAAGTCCCAACAGAGCAAGCATGCAAGTGCATAGAGGTAAATGTTCATAATTATTATATTGACCTTGTGCACTGCATAACGAATTTATACAATACAATGTCATTTATTATTATTATAACAAGGAAAGTAATAAAATTGTAAATATTGTTTCTATTTATTAATATAATACAGACTTTCAGTCCAAAACAGTATAGATCAGTATAGACATATACTTTTAATTAAAATATATTTCCATTATCATATTAATTCTATGATTCTCAGTATATGTTTCCATCTAGTACTATACCTACACTGCTGTACTGCTGTACTGCCAGACTGCTAGCTTTACATCCATATGTTTCCATCTAGTACTATACCTACACTACTGTACTGCCAGACTGCCAGACTGCTGGCTTCACATCCATATGTTTCCATCTAGTACTATACCTACACTGCTGTACTGCCAGACTGCCAGGCTGCTGGCTTCACATCCATATGTTTCCATCTAGTACTATACCTACACTGCTGTACTGCCAGACTGCCAGGCTGCTAGCTTCACATCCATATGTTTCCATCTAGTACTATACCTACACTACTGTACTGCCAGACTGCCAGGCTGCTGGCTTCACATCCATATGTTTCCATCTAGTACTATACCTACACTGCTGTACTGCCAGACTGCCAGACTGCTGGCTTCACATCCATATGTTTCCATCTAGTACTATACCTACACTGCTGTACTGCCAGACTGCCAGGCTGCTGGCTTCACATCCATATGTTTCCATCTAGTACTATACCTACACTACTGTACTGCCAGACTGCCAGGCTGCTGGCTTCACATCCATATGTTTCCATCTAGTACTATACCTACACTGCTGTACTGCCAGACTGCCAGACTGCTGGCTTCACATCCATATGTTTCCATCTAGTACTATACCTACACTGCTGTACTGCCAGATTGCCAGACTGCTGGCTTCACATCCATATGTTTCCATCTAGTACTATACCTACACTGCTGTACTGCCAGACTGCTAGCTTCACATCCATATGTTTCCATCTAGTACTATACCTACACTACTGTACTGCCAGACTGCCAGGCTGCTGGCTTCACATCCATATGTTTCCATCTAGTACTATACCTACACTGCTGTACTGCCAGACTGCTAGCTTCACATCCATATGTTTCCATCTAGTACTATACCTACACTACTGTACTGCCAGACTGCCAGACTGCTGGCTTCACATCCATATGTTTCCATCTAGTACTATACCTACACTACTGTACTGCCAGACTGCCAGACTGC
The DNA here is from genome assembly GCF_026914265.1 of Mya arenaria. Taxonomy (NCBI): domain Eukaryota; kingdom Metazoa; phylum Mollusca; class Bivalvia; order Myida; family Myidae; genus Mya; species Mya arenaria. Next base: position 35,261,702 of record NC_069128.1, on the reverse strand, counting down.
TGGCTTCACATCCATATGTTTCCATCTAGTACTATACCTACACCACTGTACTGCCAGACTGCCAGACTGCTAGCTTCACATCCATATGTTTATATCTAGTACTATACCTACACTGCTGTACTGCCAGACTGCCAGGCTGCTGGCTTCACATCCATATGTTTCCATCTAGTATTATACCTACACTACTGTACTGCCAGACTGCCAGGCTGCTAGCTTCACATCCATATGTTTCCATCTAGTACTATACCTACACTGCTGTACTGCCAGACTGCCAGACTGCTAGCTTCACATCCATATGTTTCCATCTAGTACTATACCTACACTGCTGTACTGCCAGACTGCTAGACTGCTAGCTTCACATCCATATGTTTCCATCTAGTACTATACCTACACTGCTGTACTGCCAGACTGCCAGACTGCTAGCTTCACATCCATATGTTTCCATCTAGTACTATACCTACACTGCTGTACTGCCAGACTGCCAGACTGCTAGCTTCACATCCATATGTTTCCATCTAGTACTATACCTACACTGCTGTACTGCCAGACTGCCAGGCTGCTAGCTTCACATCCATATGTTTCCATCTAGTACTATACCTACACTGCTGTACTGCCAGACTGCCAGGCTGCTGGCTTCACATCCATATGTTTCCATCTAGTACTATACCTACACTGCTGTACTGCCAGACTGCCAGACTGCTGGCTTCACATCCATATGTTTCCATCTAGTACTATACCTACACTGCTGTACTGCCAGACTGCCAGACTGCTGGCTTCACATCCATATGTTTCCATCTAGTACTATACCTACACTGCTGTACTGCCAGACTGCTAGCTTCACATCCATATGTTTCCATCTAGTACTATACCTACACTACTGTACTGCCAGACTGCCAGGCTGCTGGCTTCACATCCATATGTTTCCATCTAGTACTATACCTACACTGCTGTACTGCCAGACTGCTAGCTTCACATCCATATGTTTCCATCTAGTACTATACCTACACTACTGTACTGCCAGACTGCCAGGCTGCTGGCTTCACATCCATATGTTTCCATCTAGTACTATACCTACACTGCTGTACTGCCAGACTGCTGGCTTCACATCCATATGTTTCCATCTAGTACTATACCTTCACTGCTGTACTGCCAGACTGCTAGCTTCACATCCATATGTTTCCATCTAGTACTATACCTACACTGCTGTACTGCCAGACTGCCAGGCTGCTGGCTTCACATCCATATGTTTCTATCTAGTACTATACCTACACTGCTGTACTGCCAGACTGCCAGACTGCTGGCTTCACATCCATATGTTTCCATCTAGTACTATACCTACACTACTGTACTGCCAGACTGCCAGACTGCTGGCTTCACATCCATGTTTCCATCTAGTACTATACCTACACTACTGTACTGCCAGACTGCCAGACTGCTAGCTTCACATCCATATGTTTCCATCTAGTACTATACCTACACTGCTGTACTGCCAGACTGCCAGGCTGCTGGCTTCACATCCATATGTTTCCATCTAGTATTATACCTACACTACTGTACTGCCAGACTGCCAGGCTGCTAGCTTCACATCCATATGTTTCCATCTAGTACTATACCTACACTGCTGTACTGCCAGACTGCCAGGCTGCTGGCTTCACATCCATATGTTTCCATCTAGTACTATACCTACACTGCTGTACTGCCAGACTGCCAGACTGCCAGACTGCTAGCTTCACATCCATATGTTTCCATCTAGTACTATACCTACACTGCTGTACTGCCAGACTGCCAGACTGCTAGCTTCACATCCATATGTTTCCATCTAGTACTATACCTACACTGCTGTACTGCCAGACTGCTAGCTTCACATCCATATGTTACCATCTAGTACTATACCTACACTACTGTACTGCCAGACTGCCAAACATTTATAATAAGTTTTAAGTTGATGCTTTCTGCTAAATTAGTATAAACGCGTACATTATTTGCTAGAATATATTTACATGCACAATCTTATATATATATATATATATATATATATATATATATATATATATATATATATATATATATATATATATATATATATATATATATATAGATTAAAACATTCAAATAAAATGTACAATTTGTTTCCTTAATGTCTGAAAATAAGCATATGTATTCAATTCACTGAAGATGAAAAGACCAATTTTGCGTCAATGTCTTTATGAAGGGAGGTAAATATTGTTTACACATAGTGCAGTTAACAACGCAGTTATCTGACCAGAGTGAATACAGGAACAGCGGTAGTCATTTTATTGAACAAGCCGTTTGTAGTATTAATGAACATATCAGATATATATAATTGTTCAAAAGTTTAATCTTGTATTTACAGCGTCAATCATACGTGCAATGGATAAGGCTCAGGAAACGAACATCACATCTTAAGATTTACCATGGTTGTGAGGTCATATGACATTTTAATACATTTTGACATATATATGCTGTAGTTTATGATCTAAACATTCAACGAACGCGTCTGAAATACACACGTAAAAGACATTTGATATTCTGACAGTGTTAGTGCCAGTGCGTTGTATGTTGTAAGATAAAGAGCCGGAACAGTTAAAATGGGCTTATATATAGTGGTTTATTCAGAAATACATGTAGACATACTGTCCATGTGTATACTTAAGGAAAACAAGTCTCTGTTAGGCAATACCGCTAAGACACAATCCCGTCAGCTCGCCCTTCGAAGTTGCATGTAGAATTCATAACATCGACAAGGTGGACGAAACATGAATTTTCACATTTTGTATCAGCATTAATACCAATGGACACAACGTTCCAAATCATTTTCTTACTTTAAGAAACGTATTTTCGGCTACGTGTCTCAACGTTCACACTACTATCTGGTGATGACGGACGTTGTCGTCCTACGTACACGCCATGGATGTAAATAATGAAATCCTGTCTTTCGTAAAAGTCTTGATCATTATTGTGTTAGTGTTGTCTTCAACTCATTTAGGGAAATTATTGTCGTCAATAGCTCGATTTACGCGTACTTTGAGTATAATATAAATAAAGAAATGGCTTGTTGTGACATTTCATGCCATGGTGTTTAATTACGACTTAATACAACGTCACTTACGATTATGCAACGATCATTGCATGCATTATTTAAAAAAAAACCACTCGATATCGGGAGTAAATAAGTACTGATATTCTTGATTGCCTTTAACATTTTATTATCACAAATTGTGTAATACATGTACGTACTTCTGAGCAAAGACAACACAAGTTATGTTTGTAGAGCGAATGTATCACATCGCTTACGACGCATGTAACTTTCCAAGTGTTTGCGTATTTTCCAATCCGAAATAACCTTGGTTTGTCTTCCAGGGGCGTACTTAAAGCATTTTAAAATGTACGCCCATACACTTGAGAGCGGTGAAAAAAGTAAAGGTATGTCTATATTCTGGTCCCAATATAATATATGGGGTTGGAGCGGGACCGATATCCCCTGACGTGGGACTTTTTACTGGCCATTTCGCGGGAACCTTCATTCATTTGTACGCCTGGGCGTACTGGAGTATGCCTAGGTACGCCCCTGTCTTCCACGTCAATCCGAGATAATCGTATTGTCAACAATTCTAACAATGATGTTGACAGCATAGATAATAACATATTAAATTCCAAAATTGGAGCCTATGAAATAAAAGAGGTAGTTAATGTTGAAAGTTTAATAAGGCTTCAACAGGTGAGCTATAAGCGGGTCATTTTCAATATGGTTTTAATTATTTATTTCCATATATGATTATTTTTTTTAATCGTATATTTATGTTCGGGACTATTTTCAAGAAGCTGGACACTGTCTATCATTGTACCAGTACATAAGAAGGGAAATTATGATAATCCTGACAATTATAGAGGCATATAGCCCTTGTAGAAGTGTTTAGCAATATATATATACAGTCGAACCCCGTTGACTCGAACTCTAAGGGACCGGCGAAAATACCTCGAGTCTCGAGCCAAGCGGGAATTTAAACAATTAGTATTAAGAAATTGGTCATTTAGATTCAGTTCGAGCCAGCGATGAAATCGAGCCAAGCGAGTTTGAGCCAACGGGGTTCGACTGTATAAGTATTCTGTATAGAAGACGGTTTAAGGGGCTGAGTCCCCCCCCCCCCCGAAAAAAAATATCCAAAAAATACTACACAACAACAACAACAACAAACAAAAACCGCAAGTAGTTTTTAACACATTTTGGAACAAGATCAATATTATTAAATGCAAACAATGTTAAAAATGAAGTTATATAAGCTGACTGTCAGCCAAAACTGAATTTCCTGTCGATTTTCGAATTAGTACTGTCTTTTAAAGATTCGATCCTTTGAGTTCGTTTTTTTTTATTAATTTCATTAAAATTTGAGAGATAAAGCCTTTACTCCTTACGATTTTAAGTCTTAAGAAGCTAATTCAAGCATGCAAATAAGAAGTAATAGAAATGTGTCTGAAAGAAATAGTTTTCAGTGGATTTCTGTTTCGTCACACACCGTCGACGTCAAAGTTCACATTCGGAGTCTAAATGCATTATTGTCAAAAAATGTTATTTTCGCCAAACTTACCACATTTTCGGATTTTTTTCAAAATCTTACTTCCGCAAAATAACCTTATTTTCATAAAAAATAACATTATTTTCGTCTTTTAGTCAAAAATGCTATTTTCGCGAAAATAACCCTTTTTTCGTATTTTAGTCAAATCGTTCGGAGCTCCTCGGCCATTTTTTAGAAAACAACAAAAATAGCTGAGGAGTTCCGAATGCAAAGCCAAAGCACATTTTCAGAAAAAAATGACTGGCAACTGCTGGCCGCCTACATTCGCTGAAAATTCGATCGAATTTCTTGAGTTTGACAATGAGATGTAAGTTTGATCAGAACTGATCTGCTGTATTAACTTTTCTCCATATACTGGTACTGCTCGCGCATTATAAATTCGTCTGCATTAACTTTTTTAGTCCATATAAACAGCCGCTTCAGAGTCTTTGATAATTTTTGTGTTGGCGACGCTGTTATAGGGAACACAATAAATATCCAAATGTTAAAAAACGTTCCCTAAACGCGCATTATTGTGGCTATAACTTTTTATGTTTGAATTTTGTTTGGTCAATTGTTTTCGCGACTTTATATTAATATTCTTACTTTATTTTTCACTTTCCAAATATGTTATGGCTTGTGTTTTTAGCATTTACTCATTGAATAGTCTATTGACAAGGGATTGAAAATTTGCTTACATCTCAAAAGAATGAAATTCAGGTACAGTATAGAAATAAAGTGAATGTGGGAGGAGAAATGTGCCCAGTGTGGAACTCGAGCCCACAAATGCCAGAACACTAGCATCAGCTGCATGTGAAGTTGTGAAGCTCTAATCTATGACTTCCACTGTTAAACTTGCATTCTGCTCTAGCCAATTGAGGTAACTGGGCTGCTAATTCGTAAACCATTGTAACGTGCGACATAGCTAAAGAACTTCAGCGATAGATATGTTGTTTCTCTTGGGCACACGTGTTGAATTGATATTGCAATGGCGGGATAATGCATTTTAGTCTGGAAAATTTCGGTGAAGTTGGCGGGTAGTTGGTTCGTCGAGTAACATGTTTTGGGAAATTCGGGTTTGAAATTGCATTTGTTTTCGTTAAACTGTACATTTTCTTAAAGATTGACACCAACTTTACAAGGAAAGTCCAAAAATGTAGAGTTTGGTTAAGATTTGTGCATTGTACAGACAAAATAACTGTTATCCTCAGGTAAATGAAGTAAAATTTAGTTCACAAACACATTTTCAAAACCAAAAAACGCTTTAAAGATAGGTGATTTAGCATTTTTAATAAATCCTATTACAAGCATTCCTTAACTAGGTCATAGTTGTGTTCAAATTTAATCATGTGACGCCAAGGTTTTCAGAAAGTACCCATGTGACCTACATTTGACCTCACAAATGTAGTGTTTATTTTGCTGTTATTTTTTCTATTTCGAATAATGAGTAAATAACTAATAACAAATTTGGAATAAATAAATTGTTTTTACTTATCAAAATGTATTTTCAGCCTTACTGAAATTGGATTCAACTAAATGAACAAAGTGAATCCGATTCTATAAATAGAATCCATCGATGTCATCATGGTCATGTGATTGCATTGCATCATCACACTTTAATGTGTTGTAAACATCAAAAAAATGAATATCAAAATTAAAGTTATGGAAGCCAGAACTACGTGCGACATAACAAACACCAACAGATCCCTTTAGAGAAATGCATGCTCGACCATGAAGGGGTCCGCTGGTCTTTATATGAAGTAAATTCTCAATTGACACAGAGCCCAGGACTTGCTTGCATATTACCAACCAAGTTAACATACGTACTATGAACGTAGTTCCGTCTATAATGGAATGTTAAACTATAAACGCACATCCATTGCCTCCAGCGGACCGTTACGCTAATCTGCTGCCTACAGCAGACCGTTACACCATATACACTACAAGGTAGTCCATTCAAAACAGCCGTTTCAGAGTCATTGATGATTTTTGTTTTATCTGGAATCAATATGTAAATTAAAGGAACAGAATGAATAACCAAATGTTAATTTTGTTTGCTAATTATGATTTTCTGTAAATGCAGAGCTGATATACATGTTTTAATTAAGGGCCTTCAGCGATGCAAAAGTGGGTGGGGAAGGTAAAAAACTAGAACGTTGAAAAATGCTTGTTTTATTTAGTTTTGTGGAACGGTCTTTTTGGGAAACATTTATTCTTGGCGACATGTTTAGAGTTATTAAGGAGATCAACAAATTTTACAAAGAAAGATTTTAACAGATTTTGGATAAAAAAGCATTCACATTAATATGGAAATGTCTGTCGACTAGTATTGGGAATCGGTTGCAATTTTACTATCGATGATCGGTTCCACTCAAGTAACCGATTATCGATATTACAATCGGTTTTTAAAATACTAGATAGTACCCGAGTTGTAGTTTTATTCATGTACAGTATTAAACTCTTAATCATTATATGCATATACCTTAGGTCTATGATTGAAGTTATTAAGTGTTGTTGTATAAAAATAGTTCATTTTCTTGCTCATTGTGGCTTTCATCAGCCATTTTTGTTAAAGATAACATCTGAACACTTACTTTTTTTTTATTTATTTTTTATTTATTTATTTAATTTTTTTTTTTTTCGATAATCGATTATGACCAAATACTATCGATTGTCGCCGATTTCAGGCCCAACCAATCGACTTTCGATTATAATCGATCATCGGAACATCACTACTGTCGACATTAGTATTTCAACAGGTTTTTATGTCAAAATGCCCCAGACTACTTATTCAACAATGTCTTGAACAAACACAAACTCAGTTTAGATAAGATGTTGGGAGATTAATGTTTCTGTAAATGCTGAGGTGAGTTAGGTGATTTAATTAGTAATAATACTTAAATAGGCATTGTTTACATTAATATTGATATGTTTAATTGATTAACATTGTGATTTGTTGTGAATACTTTGATAAAACTTTGTGAACTACATTTCTGAAAACTGTAAACAAACACGAAACATTTAGATAAGAACGTTGGAGATTTGTATTCACAACAAGAACGGATTTATTTATTTAATATGGTCACAATGATTGAAAGTGTTGGTTGATCATTTTGTTCTGTTTGTTATTGAAATTTCTTTGACCTTGCACGAAGTGCCCAAGGTGAGTTATTGTGATCGCCCTGTGTCCGTTGTCAACAATTTGACTGTTTACACTCTAAAGGTCACAATTTGGACACAATCTTAATGAAACTTGCTCAGAATGTAACCCTCAACAAGATCTTGGACGAGATCGATATCCGGTCATCTGGGGTTAAAAACTTGGTCACCAGGCCTAATTAAAGGAAAAGCTTAGTATGTTAACACTACAGGGATACTTCTATGTCAGATTTTCAATGAGAGAATTGCTCCCATTTGTCCAAAATTGGTGAGAGAATTTTTATTTTAGTGGGAGTTTTATAAAACATTGATAACGCGGTGATAAAACAATGCATAACAATATATGCATGAATATCAATATATTTACAAATTGACAATATATAGATAAATAGATATAAAATAAACACTTGTTTGAAGGGAACACTTGTTAACAGTTCAGACAACATGAACATTCATACTCATCATACTTGAGAAAAAAATAGGATTTAACCATTTTTGCTGAAAGGTGCTTGACTTTTTTGTGGGAGATGAAGGCTTTCCAATGTTGTTTTTATCTGAACTTGTTAAATTATTTTCAGAGGCTTTACTTCAAGGAAAGCAAACAGCGTTTTCTGATTTAACATTTTGACGCTTCCGATATTGTAGACGCCTTTAAAATGCAGTGGTAACCCGCATAAACAAAATTATTCCGGGTCGCAAAAATGCTTGAAAACAAGTGCGTGGACGATATCGATTAAAACATTCGATAAGACAAATGCATTCAAAGTAGGTGAGACCATTCGTCGGTAATTCAAAGAATATGAACGAGAAACCATGGGCGACTACGATGCTTTTTTTTTGTTAAACAACAAAAGATGAAAAAGACACAAAATACACAAACTGCGATAAAGTGCGAGAATATCTTGCAATTAAGCGATTTGGATGCGATTTCAGCGATTTTTATGCGAGAAATCGCAGAAATCGCTTACTAGAATTATCCCTGCACTATAGAAGTCACATTTATGACTGTATCTTCAGGAAACTTGGTAAGAATGTAAATATTAATGATCTCTAGGTCATGTTCGAATCTAGGTCATGTGCGGTCAGAAACTAGGTCACCAGGTGAAATAAAAGGAAAAGCTTGATGAAACTTGGTCAGAATGTTACCCTCAATAAAATCTTGGAAGAGTTTGATATTGAATCATCTGGGGTTAAAAACTAGGTTACAAGGTCAAATCAAAGGAAAAGCTTGTTTATAACACTATAAAGGGCACATTTATGACTGTAAGTTCATGAAACTTGGTCAGAATGTATATGTGGATGGGAACGTGATTTTGATCATTGTGGCGCTTACGTGAATAACGAGAAAAGGTGTGAATAAAATCGCGCATTCTTGTCCCCTTGATGTTTTATGGTATTTTCGAGCTTAAAACTTATTTATTTGTTGTCAACATAAAAAAATGTCAATTTCGGCAATAGACCCTCTGCAACACTATTCGTTGACGTTTAGTTGATCATAAACTTTTAACTTGTGTTTAATTTACAGAAAGAGTTGGTCAGCTGTTCGGCTTTTGGACTTTGGTAACTACGTTTGTATGACGGTAAGGTGCAAACATTTCTGGCTGATGATGTGAGGCGTTTTCGAAATAAAAACAGTATTATTTTATTTTTTGAAACGAAAGGACATTGATCAGAATATGCTTGATTGTGAAATGGTTGTTTATAACAGATATTTGTTCACATTCTGACGAACAGCGCAATAACAGAGGACCGTTTCCCGGTTTATCACGAGAAACATCCGGTGTTAAACTTTAACGTTTCTGGGTTCAAATTGTGGAATTACAAGTGGTAAGTGCAAATAAAATGTTATTTTATCATTAAATGATTATGTTTAATCAGTATAACTTGATAATGCAATTGGACAGTACTTTCACATGGCAATCAAAGTAATTGACAAAACCCGGAAGTGAATTCTGCGACACCTATTGGAAAATATTTTGTTGTTTTAGCAACCGATAATGACCGCCAAGGTAAAATGTTAAATAAACTATGAGTCAGTTCACATTGTCACAGGCCTCGACGGTACCTTATGAAATATAATAATATACAGGTGTTTTTTTTGGCAATATTAATAGCCGGTATTCGGTCATAATCCCAATGGCAAAAAGTATCTTTTTTTCCCAATTTCCCAATAAAAATTCCCAATCTGGAGCTCAAAAACTTCAAAAGAAAATAAGAAAAAAAGACGATGAAAATAAAAACAAAACATTTACTTCCCCTACATGCAAGTGTCTATTCACAGAAACAAATAATGATGTAATATCCGCGTCATGGTGAAAGGTGGATTTTCATTGGTTGAACTATATTTTTTATCCAATCGGAAAGCATAAGAGTTAAAACATTGTGTTGAAAACATGTATCATTGTCAACAAAAGGATTAATAATTTAAAGTTGACACTAAATTATTTGGTGCAGAAGGGGATTAGAATAATTTATAGACAATGCTGTTCTTTGTCATGCCTCACCTACATGTTTACATACATGACATTGACCTTCATTGCCAATATCGGAAAATGACAGAACTGAGAAGTGAAAATGAAACTTAAGACAACAGGGTGAAATGACCAAGTATTTATTTATTATAATGATGGTGTATTTACTTTTTGATGAATGTCGAAGGAATCATGTTGATGAAATTTTACAAAATGGATTCATTTGTTTTTTTGTTCAATTGCAAACAAGTCTGACTATTTGGAAATTGGAATCAATTAAAAATAGTAATATATTCATTCCATTCTCTCCATGAGTCTGAAAGTCATAATTTTTAATAGGCAGCAGATTTTGTATCCAATTTAATAGGAAAAATGAAGATAAGCCCATTAAATTGTCTCTGATTTTTTTAAGGACTTGTTAATCAAACAATTGACTATTTCAAGGAGTTAAAACAAGGGATTAAAAATTTAAGGTGTTAACATAGTCAGTGCATATTTTGTTAAAAATGCCAGTGTTATTCATTACAGTATTATATAAATTATATCCTTTGTAATTATTTATGAAGAATTTCCCAATTTTGCCAAAATTGACGCGAAAATTCCCAATCTCATAGGTATAGGTCATATCCCCAAAATACCGAAAAAAAAACACCTAAATATATTCAAAATGATGATCCAGATTTAGCAAATGAACTCCTCAAACTTTAACATTTTCTGATGCAGTTTTGTACTATCATTTGAATGTTACTGAATAATGGTTCAGATCACCTGTTTTCATAAAATACAATACTATTTTATTTCTTAAATGCTATCATTATTGTCTTTGAAGGTGCTGAACCATGTTGCCAAGATGTGCACTACCACTACCCATGGGATTTTCCCCAGCAAGTCCATTATCAACATCATGCGCAACAAGTCGGGCCGATATATTTCGCCAGGCCATAGAAGTGTTAAGTGTTTGGCATGTGTACCGAAGGTTCAGGTATATTTTTATGTATGTCACTCTGAATAAAACAAGTAGTAACAGAATAAGACAGATCTTATACCATATATATGTACCTTTAAAAATTGTATTTTCAAGTCAGAATTAAATTTGTAGCTTGGATTTTTTTATGTTGTCAGCTTTGCATTCTTTTTCAAAAACTTTTAATTTGGCCAAACTTAGAAATCCTTTCAAAATATTATATTAAACAAGTAAAACATTCTTGATCTTAGTTTTATGCCGGTCGGGACGAGTGCGACTGTCGAGAGTTGTCAAAATAGGAGGTCGCGGGAGTTGTCGGGTCGCTGAGGAGATTTGTTCCCGAAAATGGGAGCTTCACTGACTGAGCTGAATAATGAAGATGAAATTTGTTTGAAAATCAAGTCCTTTATATATTTTGAAAGCAAACACACACATATATATATATATATATATATATATCAATAAACACAAAGTACAAATAGATGTTACAAATACTTAAACTAATTTGGGGAAATTAGCATACAACTCGCTTTTAAAAATGCATGTGAAAGGTTAACTGGTTGACAACATTTCATATTACAATTAGTTTAATTTAATAATTGTTTGTTTAATAACTTTAATAAAATGAACTTTATAAATACTTGCAAACAGAAATAACATCTGTACATTTCTCAGTGAGTTCATATTTTAAGACAAATAATTGAATAACATAATTTCCACATAATTCAAACTTGTTATTATATGAATATAACTTCTAAATGTTTTAACAATAAATTCACAAAATATTAAAACTATTATATTTAAAAGTACTTTGATAAAATAAATTGAGTTAAACACAAAAAAGTAATATATAAAAATAATGACAACATACCTGAATAATGAAGATGAAGTTTATTTGAAAATCAAGTCCTTTATGATTTTCAGGACACAGGCTTCATCTTAAATACTAAGTTTTTAACAATATGATACAGATCTCAGATTTGATAAGCATCATTAAATCATTAAACTTGTCAGTACAAAAATTCTAAAATTGAAGCTGAGTATCCTGAGGGATTGTGCTACCGTTTTGAAGAAAAATATATGATAGGTTGACATCAATTAAGGTAATTAAAGGAAACCACTTAGCCTAAGGTGGCCAAATTATTAAACTTAAAAACAAGTTAAGAATCTAAAAAGATATTTATAAACTGCCAAAAATATTATACAGGCTGCAGGCATTAATATGTTTACATGATGTATAGACATGCAAAGTTCGAAAAGGAGTTTTAGTCATAATAGTTATTCTTAAACTATATCTAAATAAGTAATTCTGAGTTAAACAAAATACACATATTATCCAAATAAAAACAAATATTTGTAATTACAATTATCATTTTTACATAAATTTATATTTAATGTAGCAAAAATGTGGGGCATAATATTAGCTTTAATTATAAAGATGAATTTTAATTAAAAATATAGATCTGTAAAAGTTATACAGCCATCTGTTAGTGTCATTTTGGGATATCTACTTTATCTTCTTGCTGACTATTTCAGTAAAATTTTATTATTATTTGTGAAATCATTTAAAGGGGCTATACAATAACTTTGATGAAATAGCTAAAAAAAGAAGAAAATTGTTGAAAACTGACAAAAACTTGGTATTGATGTGTACAATGCATTGAAACTAACTAACTGAAGTACCACATAGTTTACAATTTATTTATTTTTCAGTTTTTTCGTATTTTACCAATAAAAAAGATTTCTAGGTTTGTATACCTAGTAGAATTCATTTTTATGTGTGAATGGCTTGTCGATGTTATCACGTGATATTACCAAATTAGGTATAAAGCTTAAATATTCCAAAGGTTTAGAGTAAGCTTTCGTAGCACAGTGGATACAACACTGGACTGCAATTTTGGCGACTCCAGATCAAACATTTATATTTTGGTATTTTTTTTACAATTATGATATCAAAATGTTAAACATTTTATTAAATAATTGTCCTGAGATTCATTACAGAAAAAAACATTTTTTGGTGCCAATCTGGTGTATAGTCCCTTTAACAATGATAACATTATTTATACAGGAAAGCAGACATTTTATCTGGTGGACGAGGCCGAATTGGCGGGGAAAGGAAGTGACAGTGTTGTGAGCATGGCCCACCACTACTTTCAGCACAATGGCGTCGGTGAAAAACATGCTGAGGTATTTAGTGCTTTAAAACAATAACCCATTAAAATTATCTATAGAATATTTAATGGATTGAGGGTTCTAATAGCCTATGCAAACTTCATCCTTATTGCTGAGAAGAGATTATGAGAATTAAATAATTGGATTTAGTTGTAGTTCGCGTTTTTTCTATGCTTCCAGTGTTGTAATCATTAGAATGACAACATTGATGGAATTTTATATGTGTATAATAATAATTTTTAAAAATACAGGAACTATTTATTTTTTATAAAATTTGGTCAGTTTTGTTTGACATTTGATGAACATTTTTACCGTGGGTTCAGAAAACTGATATTGCCTCCTTCAGCACTTTGGACTTTTGGTCGCTTCAGACGATTTATCTTTATAGAAAGGTATATTTCCCAACGTCCATTTGCCAAATAAGCATTTGGAAGAGTTGAAAACATATAAATCCCGATTTAATCTGAAGAAAACATGACGTAACATTTCGTGTCAAATATGTTACGTCTTGAATCACTTGGTTTTTTGACAACAACAGACATGTATAATTCACTTTAGTGACCTGTTTTTAATTTTACCGAGGTCAGGTGTTCATTTGATGAAAACAATAGTTTCCATAAATACGTACAAAACGTGTATTGATCGACCGAAATATTTTGCCTAAAGTCTTGTCTCAAATGTTACGTCACAAATTATTCAGATTTTGTTCACGTACACAGCCCTTTGTGTATTTCCACAAACTTTAACTGTGTGGCATATAGCTAATACCGCGACAGAAAAGTAGCACCGAACGCGCGCATTGATACTGTGTAGTATATCCGATTTACAGTCAAAACGTCCTATGGTCAAAACGTCCTATGGTCAAAACGTCCCCATTTTGGTCAAAACGTCCCCAGTGCCTAGTCAAAACGTCCCCAAGAACGTCATTGTTGGTTCAGACAGCTTGTCCGAAGACGCATCACTCCAAGATGGCGGAACAAGCAAAGCATGGGAAAGTGTTGTCGTGGAAGTTACGTCCTAACAGATTTGAGGTGGGCTTATTTCATTCAGTTTCATGACATTAATTGATGCATCTTGTATATTTCGCCTGTACGGGTGCACAAACTAATGATTTGTCTCAATTGTCTTGAGGTTTAAAACATTCCAATTCACGCTCGTTCAGTTCAAATGTGTTGTAAAGATCGATCTGAAGCTGGTATTTTGGTGTCTTATGTTACGTCTACGAAGTATTTTGGTGTCTTATGTTACTTCTATAAAGTCATTGTGTTTACATCGGTACACGCTGTATTTTAAGCAGTCATAAGTCGCAATTTTGCATTTATATTTCTGAGTAAATTTTAACCAGATAATTGGGAATTTCTTAAAAAATGTCTGTTGTCACAGTCTGCTCTTATAATTTACACGAATACGTAACGGCGACACCATTCATTACCGATTTTGACATTTGGGTAAAAGAGTCCCAAGTTACTTCCAAATAATTTTGAAAAGCATTTTAAGTCTCTAGTGCTAGTAAGAAAGAATGTATAAACATGTTATGTACCTGTGTTACGCAATAATCAAGAGACATATACGAAAAATAAGCCTCAAATAGCTCATATTACTGCCACAAAAGTATATAACTTTACTCTTTGATGTGCGCCTTTGTGTCCAGTTACATCTGGATGTAAAGTCCTAAAACCGATTGTATGCTTCAAAACTCGGCATGGTTTGCTTTGTTTTTCTGCATAAAAAACAACTTTTTATGTGACAAAGCATTACAAATTATAATAAAGCAAATGTTTACAACAGGAAAGGGTTCCATTTATAGTGGAATGTCATCGTTACATCACCAATTTTTTAAATAAATTGAAGGCTCATTACTTTTTTTGTGTGAAGTGCTTTATTTGAATCTTCTAAGGTATTTTAGAAGTGACAAAAACAAATGCAGTTAGCATGTAAAAGAACTTACTAAACTATTGATCAAAACAAATTTTTTATGTGGACACCAAACAATTTGTGATGTAACAAATCAAGCTGGACAGTGAATTCTTCCTCAAATAGCTTTAAAAAGAAAAAAAGAATGTATTAAATTTTCCAGGTTTATTTCGATAATGCTGTCGGCCAAAACAAGAACAATGCTGTGCTTTGGTATGCCATGTGGCGTGTAATGACAGGTCAGTTTTCTAATCTGTTAATAATTGTTTGTCTGGTTTTTTAGGACAAATGCATTGAGCTGCTTTTGAAGTCAATCACATTATTGATACCTGCGATTTGTGCTCTAGTTTAATAGGATGCAGAACTGGATAAAGTTAAAGCGTAGTTGGCAGTCATTTGATATAAGGAATATGTTAATCAAATAAACATATAAGTAAACACTCCATTATTGTAAGATTTATATGTATTGAGTTTTTTATTATACCCTAGTTAAAATCATTTGCTAAGTTTATCTTTTGTGAATATAGATGAGTTTTATTTACACTAAATCTTCCAACAATTTTCAGGACTGCATGAGAGTGTAACGCTAAACACTATGTTGGTTGGGCACACCAAATTTGCTCCTGACTGTCACTTCGGTATCTTGCGATGCTGTAATGCCGAGAATCTTCAAGAAATTGCCCACACTGTATCCGCCTCTTCGAAGTCAAGCCACAACATCCCACAGTTGATTAATGACCCTCAGCAGCCAGTCACATTTCACAGTTGGAAATCATGTTTAGATACATATTACAAAACTGAATATTACCAAATACCACCATTTCTATGTATCAAAACATAAACCAGGAGTTGTAGTATGCAAAGAGTTTGTAGATTCCTCAGAAAATTGAAGCTAACCTTTTGAGGATGAGTCCAGATTGTGGTGTTTTGCCTGAACTAAAGCGCACACCATGCCTAGATGCTGCACGTCAATGGTACCTAATCATGATTCTATTGGTCCATTCTTTAGATCTGAGTCATCAAGATCTGCAGTATGCCCTAAACCAACTCTGTGTAAAGTCAAAGTTGATATCGACAAAAATAACACACAGAAAGGCAGTAAACGCAAACATAGCCTTCTGTGTTAATTCAATGTGGACTGGTTAAATCTAATGCTGCACAGATCTGTTTGTCAAACCAGTCTGGAAGTATACTTATGTCATAAATGGCATTTTAAGCAAGTGTAATAAATCGTAATATGACATCATAATAATGAATGGTGTTGAAAATGTGAACGCTTTTTAGTATCGATTAATGTGTTTAGCGCTGTAAATACTCACATTAGTAGGATTGATATGAATATTATATCACAGGAGAGAAAATGCAAAATAACTTATTGGAATTGTTTACTTAGATTGTTATAGGCTTGCCAAGTCCCTTTATATTAGTTGGACAGAAAACACTTGTTTAATCAACTTTGTATTGAACAACTTGATTAATATCCTCTACATCTAAAGACTAACACAATTAAGATCTATGTATCTCTGCCATCTGAAACATGAGAAAGAATATTTGCTTTTTTGTGTATTACTAATATTATTGATTGGTTGCATTGCATTGTGCAAGTGTTTTTCATTACCAAATCATTGCAAACTACAACTCTGTTTTTTTAGCAAATGAAAGAGACCGTGCAGATTTTTTCTTAATCACTTGCTAGGCCTTTAGCATTACCAAAATGTGACTTGACAATTTAAGAAGATGCATTTTTTATAGTTATTACTTCAGTTGAAAATGACATCTCGATGAATTAACTATTGTCATTTACTCATTTGTTGGTGAAATGTTGATTGTAAATCAAATGTTTGTGGAAAATTTGAAAAAATGAGGAAAAATGGCATTATTACATGTAACCATAGCAACAGACTGTTGTTTCCATAGTTCTTTTATGTCATTTTGTACATATAATGAGCAATGTGTACTCATAATTTCTATAAGTTTATGTGTTAGCTATAACAGACAGTTATCTCGACATGGATACTGTATTTAAAAAATAAGAACATTTTTAGTGGACATTGTTTTCCAACTGGTTTATGTGTAACAGAATGATCCATATCTTTTGATTTCTTTGTTCATAAATGACTTCAAACTTAAGTTTTTATATCTTAGATACTTGGTATCATTTACATGCCAATAACTTAAAACGGATTGTATATTGAGAACACATTTTTTGTTGCAGTCTTTAAACATGATTGGAAATAGCATTTTCATTAGTAACCATAGCAACCGATTTTTGCTTTGACCTTTGTGGCCAACTTATTTGTCATTATTGACATAAGCAATGTGTACTTGCTATTTTAATTTTGAAATTTATGTAACTCTAGTAAAGATAAGTCAAATATTTAAATATCTTATAATGGATATTGTATTCAAAATTAGAACAGTTTTGTTCAAATTGTTTTTAGCCCGGTGTTTCAAAATGTTTCATATGTGTTTTAACTTTTGTGGAATTTGACGTAAAACTTCTGATTTAATTTCTGAAAATACTTAGTATCATAAATATGTCAATATTTGTTCTTATAAATAATTTTATTAAGATAATTCTTTTTTATGCAGACTGTCAAAAATGATTGGTTAAATAGCATTTTAATAAGTAACCATAGCAACTGAATTTTGCTGTGACCTTTGTTGTAAGTTTCTTTATCATTATGGACATAAGCGATGTATACTTGTTATTTTCCTTTTGTAGTGTATGTGATACTAGTAAAGATAGTTTTATATTTTAATATTTTGACTTGTATACTTCATTCAAAATAAGAATTCAAATTGTGTTTAAGCCCTCTGTTACAAAATGTTCCATATCCATTGTGTGTTTTTTAATTTGACTTACAACTTCAAATTTTATTTCTGCAACTGCTTGGTATCATAAAAATGTCAATAACTTAAAACACAACTTTATGAATAACATTTTTTTTTGAGAAACATGTAGAAAATGAGTGAAAATGGCATTATCAATAGTTACCATAGCAACCAAATGCAGTTATGAACTTTTTGTTAACTTTTGTAATCAAACGATGAGTGCTTATTGTTTCTATGCTAAAACTTATATGTTACATGTAAATAATCCTTGACAGGATACTAATCTGACATGAATATTTCATTCTAAATAAACACATAAGACCTCACATGTTGTTCATTTCTACACCTGTGTAACGAAAAAGTACTAAAAAAAATTACATTTTGTGAATTTTGACTCGAAACTTTGGATTTTTGTTCTAGAAATACTTGGCATCATAAAGGTTACAATATCTCAAAATGTCATTTTTGGGCCAGAATGATCATATTCCCATTCCCATCCACATAATAAATTATATTGATAAGCTCTAGGTTAAGTTTGAATCTTGGTAATGTGTGATCAAAAACTAGGTCACCAGGTCAAATTGAAGGAAAAGCTTGTTTACACTCTAGAGGTCACATTTATGACTGTATCTTCATGAAAATTAGTCAGAATGTTTATATTAATAATTTCTAAGTCAAGTTTGAATCCTGGTCATGTTTGGTCAAAAACTAGGTCATTAGGTCAAATCATAGGAAAAGCTTGTTAGCACTCTAGAAGTCATGTTTATGACCATATGTTCATGTAACTTGATCAGAATGTTATTCTTGATGATCTTTAGGTAGAGTTTGAAACTGGGTAATCAGAGGTCAAAAACCAGGCCACTAGGTCAAATCATAGAAAGACTTGTATACACTGTAGAGGTAACATTCTCTCTTTGATCACCATGAAACTATGTCAGAATGTTTGTGTTTATGAAGTCTTGGTCAAATTTGAAACTGGGTTACCCGAGTTCAAAAACTAGGTCAAGAAGTCAAATCATAAAAAAACATTGTTAAAACACTGTTGAGCAAAAAAAACATTGTTAAAACACTGTTGAGCCCATATTTTCTACTTTATCTATATGAAACCTGGTCAGAATGTACTTATTTATTTATTTACAGCAAGATAAGGTTTGCAACTGGGTCATCCGTGATATTAAATTTAAAAAAAACATCCGTGATGGTGACAACTTGGTCACTAGGAAGGATCTAAATAATATATTTTTTAATTCTCGCAGGTAAAAATGTTTTAATTTCATACCTCATGATTATATTTTGATGTGAATGAGATGTGAAACCCAAATGTTTAGTCCTGTTTGGCACCATATAATCTGAATTAGTATGCGGTAAAGCCCATATAACCAATTCACCATCTTACTTTAACTTCAATAATCTAAAGTAGCTGAAATGAAGATGATCCTTTAAAATTGTGGTCTAAGACTGATAGAAAAGAGTTTTGTCACAATTGCCCTCACCCTGAAAACACTTATTTCACACTTGAATTGGATCAGGTGAGCGATACAGGGCCTTCTGGGCCTCTTGTCATAGTTATACCAAATCAAATTTGGAAATATGAAGATAAAATTGTATAGATATTAGAGTAAATCTTCTATTTAAATTTCATATAAAATTAATAAAAATCATTTATGTTTTGTTGTTTGTTTCGAGACTGAAAGCAAAATTATGAACAAATCTGTCAGAAATAAAATGTCTATGCCAACAACATTTGGCCCATACAATATTCTGGTTATCATCCAACAACATTTGGCCCATACAATATTCTGGTTATCAGCCAACAACATTTGGCCCATACAATATTCTGGTTATCAGCCAACAACATTTGGCCCATACAATATTCTGGTTATCAGCCAACAACATTTGGCCCATACAATATTCTGGTTATCAGCCAACAACATTTGGCCCATACAATATTCTGGTTATCAGCCAACAACATTTGGCCCATACAATATTCTGGTTATCAACCAACAACATTTAGCCCATACAATATTCTGGTTATCAGCCAACAACATTTGGCCTATACAATATTCTGGTTATCAGCCAACAACAGTTGGCCCATACAATATTCTGGTTATCAGCCAATTGGACCATTTTCAAACCCTGTGTAAAAAAGAGCTGGCCTAAAGATGAAGGGCAAAACAAAATATCCAGTTTGCTACAAAACATGTTCCATTGACCTTACTTTTAACCATTAAAACAGAATGCATTTGATTAAGGTACAGAGGCTTTATTCACCAACAAATATTTCCTGGTGCTTACCATGATGAAAATTCAAAAACATTTGTATCTTGTTAAATGTAATTTATTAAGTGGATGTTCAATATTGATTTTGCATACAAGCAATGTTTTTGTATGTATACCTTTTAGAGTTCAATGGGGAAGGTTATTGCTAAAAAAATGTTAAGCTTAATTACAAAAGTGACTCTCAATTTGAATTTAAATGGTCCATATTCAAACTAGATCCATAATCAATAAATGAGCATGTAGTATTTCAAGACATAAACACCATTTGAAGTCGAAAAAAATAACTCTTCAATTGCAATAAAAAATAAAATAGCTCTGTAAAGAAACGGATCTGAAAACGCTGTTAATGCAAACATTTAGCCAATCCATACATAGAATTAAACACTTGAAAATATTTGCTTTCTATCTTAATTGTTGTTTTCTTGGAATGGATTACTTGACAAATCAAGACTTCCAAGACATAACATTGAAATCAAAGTATGAGTCTTGAAATAAAGAGAATAACTCGTATCAAGGAATAAATGTGCTGATATTTGAGGCATCAAACATGTTATATACAAGTCATCTTGTCTGTATAAGGTCTTAAATTTTATGAAGTCTTGAACAGTTAATAAAATTACTTCAATGCTACAAAATGTAAATATAGCCCCTGGAGATTTTTCAAGAGGTCAACATCTTTAATTGCAAGTTTGAATGTCTTGTACAATACATTAAAAGTAATCATACAGTTTCATATGATATTGCTTTCCAGATGACTTCAATCCACGAAGCCTTCTCAAAGAAAGGGAATGGGCCCTATTGCACCTTGTTTAACGTCAAGGTGGTGTCACATGGGGAGGTGGTTACATACCGGCCAGAACAGAGAGGACAGAAAGTCTCAGGTGGTGGCATTCAGTGATGGCATTGACTGCATCTTGGCCTAGGTCAAGACGGCAGTTAATTTCCTAAGTGCGAGTCAGGGGCTTCATTAGCGTTCGTGACTGCAGGAATTAAAGTGCCACCCCTGGAATTCCACAGCCATTGGGGATGCGCTATGAATCCACAAGCTGCTGCAGCAGTGCCTTTGGACAAAGCACTTCAATCACCCCAAAAGACCAGGGTCTCCGTTTCAGGGAAGAATATTCAGGTATGGAATATCCTGGATAGTGTTTGGAATCGGGCAGAAAATTACTATCAATAATCGGTTTCTGATGATCGATTATTTATCGATTTAATCAGTATTTAAATATCTTTGATCATCATATTTAAGACATACAGATACAGTACATGCACAAGCTTTAAGCACCAACGTTACCTTACATGGCTTACACTATTATTTAAACATTTCTTTGTATAAATTACATTATTTATTCAGAGCGCAACTATCCTTTAAGTGTTTACAAGTTATTATTACAGAACATGAGACCACAGGCTCTATTTTTTGTCTTACATTTCAATAATGTAAACATATACGTGTGTAAAGTAAACACAAAAAAAGATATCAATTTCTTTTTAATAATCAGTCAGTAACACATACTACAAGAAGTTGAATATTCTATATGTTTCAAAAAACAAACATTTTCTTTCAGAAAACTTAGAAAACTAAATTTTTACATGGTTAGAAGTAAACGGTAACATGTTTTAAAAGTCACTGTAAAACCACAAACCTGAGAAGATGAGAACCAATATTTTAGCAGTTAAATTACAAAGAAACTTTGTAATAATGTTTATGTAGTGACGTAATGACTTAATAAGAACAAGAATAGATAATTTAACATACAAACACCTTAACATTTCAACATAAACTAGCATTAGTAGACACAAAGCATATTTAAATGATGAGCATATTTTTTACTGGTAGTCGGTAGCGGTAACGTTCCATGTTTCTAAAATCGATTATTCAAATTTCACCACTGATTATTGCCGACGTAGGCCTTTCCGATCAATTGTCAATTATAATCACCACATTGTTTTTGTGTACCATTAAGGCCCTCTGAAAATATGCGCCTTAATCTCAAAATCTAATGTGCTCTTTGATTACAAGGACATGAACCTAAGGCAATGGGTATTTTGTTTAATTAAGCTACTTAATTGTATTTAGACAAACTACTGCTGGCGCCCCCTTTTTCACACCTTCTGGTCATGTGACCTCTAATGGGTTTTTCTGGGAGCCAATTTCTCACTTCATGCTAGTTATTACATGCGCGCTTATCAGACTGGACGCTTGCCATATGTTTAAATTAAACTTGTTTTCCACATTATAGAAGCAAGTAGAAATGTGCATCTTAAAGTTTATAAATGCAGACAACCGTGTTGCACAATGACATGAAATCACAATGTTTTCATCAAAAAATTGAATTGTTTGGAACGTTGGAAATTTGGTAAGATTATAGGAACATCATGAGCAGTTTCAGCAAAGTTAAAAAATGACCATATTTTAAATGGTCATACTTTCAGCCATAGTGGATGTATGAAAAAAATCAAATAAATTCAACAATTTTTAGAATCATTTGAGATACTACCAATCATGAAACTATGTAATGCACTTGCACTCTGTTATAGTTGTAAAGTCTGAAAAAAAATTGTATTTCCTTAACATTGCAGGAGGTGGCTGTCTGCACTGTTAAAGTGTGCGATGAAGATGTGGCCATAAAGGTCATCACTCTGGAAGCGGATTCTCAGAGGGCCAAGGTGACTCTATGGAGAGAGTCAGAAACATCAGATGTGAGGCCGGGTGACTTCATGACGATCACGGATGTGGTGACTTTAAACCACTATAAGGGGAAACCATCCCTTTCCACCACAAACAGATCAACACTGAAGGTAATTTTCGTCAACCATCTTACGATATGCATTTCTGCTGGCTTAAAGGGTGTGAATTGCATGTTTGGGTTTCGATTACCAAAATTTTACATATCTGCCATTAAATGTCATAAAAAGGCATACATATAATTTGTTGCAAATGAGCAGGATTAAATATATGCAAACCAATGAGATAGCTGGCAAAAAAATCAGGTCGTAGATTTTACTATTTCTGTTTGAAAAATTAATGTTTTATGGCTTAAACCATAACTTAACGGTTTAAGAATAATGTATAAAACATAATGTTTGAACTTAGATATAAAAACCTGCTGACAGAAGATGAGATGAGCAAAAGAGTACGGGAATCACGCCGCTTCTTAGCTCGGTACAAAAAGGAAGGAAAATCTTGAGAAGATAGTCACTTGTGGTGAATCCTCAGACTGTTTTATTACGACTCTGAGAAAAAACAGCAAAGCAGTCAATTGAAGACAACATGTTCCCCACATTCAAAGGAGGCACGATCATCCTGCTCAATAGGAAAGCAAATGTTCATTGTCTTCTTTGATGTGCCCGGTGTTATTCTACTCCATGCCTCTCCGCATCTGTGACGGGTGCTTACAATTCAAATGTAAAGTGATATATATAACAAAATTTATTTTTATCAATATTTAGTCTTGGTTAAATCTGCATAAAACAATGTTTCAAAAAGTTTATGATTAAAGAAATGGGATTGAATAAGTGTTTAATTATGATATTTGGTGAAGTACGCAAAACGCGACAAATGCATTATGTTATAAGCCTCAATTATGTTCTCTATTTAAGGTTTTGTGGCGTGACTTGTACAGGGTGATGGCATTAAAGAGACCAAAGGCGTTGCATGATAGGTGGATTCTCTACCAGGATAATGCACCAGCACATAGATCATAAGAGGCCCAGACTACCGCGACAATCAACTTGAAGCGGAGATCCTTCCCCGTCCCCTTATTCGCTGGACCTAGCACCATGCGATTTTGCCCTATTTCTGAAACTTAAATGCGAACTAAGGTAAACACTTTAATGACTTTCAGGAACTACAGAGTGACGCTCAGACACACCTGTATTCTTACTAGTCCCAGTGGTTCAGTGACATTTACCGGCATATTGTATGTATCATGTCATTTAAAGCTAAAATAGATATTATAGCTAGCTGATGTTTTGTTGAAATATGTTTAAATGTGTTCATTTTATTAAGCAATTCCACAAACTTCTGGCTATACCCTGATACAACTTTGTGAACATGTAGCTTGTCACTGGCAGTATGGAGATGTGTAGCAAGTTCCTTATTTTGGTTTAATTAATTTCATACATTAAATTATATAAACAAACAAATGTTGGCGTTCACCTCATATTTAATTTTTATCTCAGATGGAGGAAGTCAAATGCAGAGACAATTGGAGAAGTAGCTGCGACTGTGTCCAGGTGATCACGGACTGTGGTCATAACATTCCTCAACTTGTAGGTGATCCTGAGAAACCTTTTGAATTGTTCTGTATCTACAACAGTTTTTCAAATAAATGAAGAACATCTTGCAGTACCATTATTTTGCACTTGATGGTATGGTAACATGAAATATGTCATAAATATCTATCATTCAGCTAATCTTTATTATCATTCAATATCTTTTTTAAATTTCAAACAATGTTTCAAAGAATATACTCTGTTACATTTTGTCATTCAAATACACTGAGTCAAGAATTTCCCCACCTGTTAAATACCCTTGGGTATACTTTTGTTTCAATACCCTTGCATAAACTTTTGTTTCGTATATTAATTGAAGGTGTGTTTTTTTTCAATGTTAAAAAAAATCTTTCAAATTGTACATGATTTCAATCAAATTATACTTTCAGCAAACAGACCAGGCCTTGTGCAGTGTAGAGAGTTTGCTGCATCAGTTGTTGTAAAGTTTGCATTGCTGAAAAATAATGCAGTCGTCGTACCTGGACTCCCATCAAAGGTCTGCATCAAGGGCATGGTTGTTGAACGACAACATTTTAAGTAGACTTTAAAGTTCATAAAATCTGAGTTTAAATTTATATCATGGGGTCATGTGTTTTTTCTTTTGTTTTTGACTTCCCTTTTTATTTTTATTTTTGTTGCATATTTTATAATTTTATAATACATGGAGTATGCGGTGTTCAGATGAAAGCAGGGAAATGTTTAGCTTTTAACTCGCTATGTGAAATCTAAATGATAAAGGGAACAAAAACATTTCAATAATTTTCATGACTTTCGAATAATTTAGGCTAAGTTCGAAATTACGCTCCACTAAAATGTTTAAGTAGGATATTCTGTCCCAAAGGTTTCATAGAAAAAACGAAGTACGAAATTCCGTGTCACACAAATGTTAAAGTATATAAATACGCCCGTAATTTGTTAATGCCTGGAACTTTCAATATTTTTACGCCCAGAATCCACTAGAAACTTGTAGGGATATCGGGCGGAATATTGATTCGGGCGTCCATTCTCCAGGCGGAATTCACCGATTCCGTGCCAATTCCGCCCGGATTCCGCCCCTTTATTTTGTACGGGTATTTGCATGACAAAATAAGGGAATTCTGCCAAATGGACTTAATCAAGGACATAGTTTGCCCCAAACATTCTCAACCAAGGCAATACACACACAGCATACCCGATATTACATTTGAGAGCTATTTGTTTTGACAAGTGTCTGCTATTTGGAAATTAGTATCAGAAATAACATCATTATGGTCCTCATTGATTGAAATCTGTTTAAACTAATGATAGTCCCAATCTTGAAGTAGTCTGCAGTGTCATGCAAAACATGTACAGTTTTGAAATATGTATTAAGTCTTGCCAAGGAAACATTTTCCTTTGTTATTTACTGTTTTACTGTATCTAGTTAAGTAACTACATGACATATATATGGATACAGTACATTCAGTATGTGGCAATCTATAAATGTTTAAATTTGTTATAAGCCTAAGGTTTCCCAAGCATATTATCTTGAACTTTGAGAATTTTAAAACAGACATGAATTTCTAATCTGACAGCCTATACCTAACTAGTTTAAGAAATCTCTCAAGTATCTTTTATCTTTAATATGTTAGATATTATATTGCTTTATATTGTGGTTGTCATGGTAACATTTAATTTTTATTATGTACATAAATATTTTATTGTAATGTATCTTCCAGGAATGTCGTTAACAGACCACCTGTCCAGATCAAGACCGTGTAGTTCTTGGCCAGTGTAACAGTGTAACCCAGAAGGGAGACAAGTTCAAGCCGGGGTCGGTGCAGCATGTACATCCGCCTGTCTCTTCCAGATCTTTGACAGGGAAGGTTGCTAAAGAGGTAAACATACATATGTATGATGATGACTTTGTTCTATTACAGGTAAAGACACCGGCTTCCGCAGATATTTCACCTCTGCAAGAACTTTGGTAACACGGGCGAGAGATACAGTTCCTGCAAATGATCGAGTCGCCGCACTGAATGAGGATTACTTGGCACGTCGTGTAAATCAAAAGTGTGTGGCTCTCTGACCCGAGGAACTGAAAATGGAATTTGTGGTGAGTTACATCTGATGATGATATGATGATAATGTTGATGATGATGATGTTGATGATGATGATTTCAGTGGGACAACATTGCCATCCCAGAGGGATTCAATTGTAACGTCATTATCGTTGAGGACAGGCCGCTCCTCATCTTCGGAACCGTGCTTCACGTTGTGTATGTGAATGGAACATTCAAGTTACGTTGACATTGACTTGCTACAATATGTATATATAGTGTCATAGCTCAAATCTATTCTACAAAATCATAATAAAGTGGTAAACTTGAGTGATTTTAAATAGAACAAGAAGGGCATTTTCGTTGTGATCCGACACCTAAAAGTGAAAACCAGATTTTGGAATATCTCGGCTTATATGCAGTCTACAGTGATGAAATGTCACACAAAAGGTCCTTTGGGTATAGGAACTTAGTATCTAACAGGATTTTATCAAGGTTTGTGTAATTTAAATTTTATTTAAAATTTTGACATTTAATTTTTGTTAAGATTTGTCTGCCCCTGACTAAATGCTTAATTTCTTGGTCTTTGGACTGTTGTCAGACATGCATCTTCAAAACCTGACATTAGGGAATAGGACATATTTTTCTTATATTTTAGCCAGTTTAACTGCAATTTAAGTTGTATTTATCAATTATTCAGGTAAAAAATGACATCATTTCCATTTATGACCCGATAGATATTTGCTAATTTGCTTTATGTCATGCATAGGTTTATTGAAGAGTGTCATGGACAGCTGAAACTTTTCAGGACACAATATGCAAATTAAGAATATATTGTGTGGGCCGGCTTGGTGAACAAAACCACAAGATGGCTATGGTAAGTTGTGCCAAGATATCCTTGGGACCCCCCCCCCCTTCCCTCAGACACACAATACAATTTGTGTTTTGCTGATCATCCATTTGCCGATTTAGATGTTTTACCCAAACCAACAGGCCCAATGTTTAGGTTTAATCAATAATAGTCTTTATTTTAATGCATTTAAAGCATCTTCATTTTGGACTGTAAACAACATTTCTTTTTTAATTGCAGTTTCTGTTTGGGACATTAAAGTAAAGCCAGCAGCCGTCTACTAGACTGCATGATTCATCTCTTTATAACGGATGTCATAGCTTTCCAGGTAGGTGTGCATTAATTGATTGATTAATTGATTGATTGATTGATTGATTGAATGATTAATTGATTGATTGATTGATTGATTGATTGATTGATTAAGGGGGTTGTGTAAGTGATTACGTGTGAGGCCATAACTCGAAGACTGTTGGGCTGTAAAGGTGTGTGAGTGTGTTCATGCACTTTCACATTTTCCGTCTCAGTCAGCATACAGGCCCGTCTTCAGACATTCTGCCATGAATGTGGGGGTATTTAAAGTCATTTCTTACTTCCTGTGTTGATTTATTGGTGTTTCAGATTAAATTTACACTGCCATGTTACTGAGTAACTCTTTGAATTTGGGCCTCAATCATAAAGCTAGAGCTTGGCATATTCTTACAAATTTCTGCGAGATTTCCTCCCTTAAAAAATATGCTCGTCTCAAGTCTACGCTTTGTTAATTTTTTAACAGCTTTCTGATACTTTTTGAGATCTTTATGAGGCCACTTTCAAGTAACAAGATTCTCAGGGTGTGCACTGGGTGACAAAGGCTGCCCAGTAAAATGTTTTTCTTTTTTCTGGAGAGATATTTCTAGTGAATTGCCCAGTTGCAGTGGTGTTGACGCCACAGAACCAGCACAGCTCCATGACAGAGATACAATAATTGTTTCGGCATTGTTGTCAGTACTGCTGTTTTGGAGTCCTCCTAATTTTTGTGTGGAAATGTCATCTGGCACACTCAAAACTGCCTGTCTAGAGAGGCTTATTTTGTAGCCCTACAAACTTCAGATAAGCAATAAATTTGGGCTTCAAGATATCTATGCTCTTCAGTATAAGTTCATACTTAGTTTGAGCGAAACTCACAATTTCAGCATCAAAATCCAGGTTAAGATCCCAATCTGAGCCTTGTCACCTTCAATAGACTTAGGTTAAGATGTTCTTTAAGCTACAAACGTGTTCACTACCATTGACAGATAAGAATTTTCACAATTTGATCATGGATGCGTTATCCCAGATTTACCACCTCTTCTTGCAGATTCTGCCAAGGGCGTAGCTCTGGTGCACTGGGCCGATTTTCCAGCCATGTGGAATCTACATTTCCAGCTGAATTGGGACTTGGACTAATATCAGACTCCTTAGCAGCATGTGAGATTTTGAGTATTTATTTCCAGGCTGGTATTCTCAACCAGACTTCATTCCTTTAATCTTTCCTTTCCTCATTTTTTTTAAAAAAGTACCTCAAGTCTTTCAATGAAATCACAACTGTGACACCTTTGGAGACTAGATATAAATCAAGGAACCATAATGTGTAGTAAGCCTTTTGGGTGCCTTAAAATCAGATTAGTAAAAAGGATTCTCATGGTTTATAAGAGGCCTTGTGGACTTTACATTATTTACGAAGAGCAGATTAAAAATGTAAGAAGGGGGGAGGATACAGATGAGAGAGTAAAGAGTATTTCATTTCGTATATTTGTTTTTATTTGATCACCATTTTGAAGGAAATTATTGTATTTTTACAATTTATGCTAAAAATAGTTCAACTTTCATAACTTTTGCGTTTTTTTCATGATTCCAATTTAGAAATTTGCATTACTTTTTTTAATGAAAATTCCAAGTTTTTCTATAATAAAGCTCTTAAAATCACATTTTAATTGGTGTGAAGGGACCAAGTCAGGGATTAGGAACAAGTATGACACAAGCACTGTTACATGTTCTTTATTTCATGTGAATCTATATATTATCTATGGTGAAACATCAAATTTAGTCTGATCTCCATTTCTCAGAAAATGTAGCTGTCCGAGGGCCTATTCCACCAATGAGTATCACTGTCTTTAAATTGCTGTTGCGGTACAGTTTTAAATAGCAAAAGGAAAAAAGTGTATTTATTTCTGAGATACGCACTAAAAAGTTAGGAAAAGTAAAAGTTTTTAATATATAAAGAAAAGTAAAGTTTTGCATAAAGGTGTCGGCACACAACAAAATGCTCCCAGGACGAAATGATACAGAACCAGCCAAAAAATGCCTGACCGGTAACATGGGTAATATATGTGAATGCCAACATCGGGTAATTTGTTAGTATTTCAAGATTGTGTTTATGATTTGGGAAATCATATCCAAACTGAAGCATAATATTAGTAAGCTTGGTTAAGCTCATTTATACTGTTTGTTCAATTCCTGAAGGAATTTCTCTCATACTGTTTGACGTTTCTGGCCGAGGCTTTGAGATTTTATTATTTACTAATGAAACTGATGATTTGTCTGGGTCAATGGTCTGTTTGTGGATCTATTTGCAAATTATGTTTGCTCTTTTAAGTAAACATTACAGACAAAGCAAATTCTATAAGCAATAACAGAGAACTTACTATACGAGGTGCAGTCAAAAAGTTCCCGGACTGGTTATATATTGCACAATTTTGACGTCGGACTATGTCGATTCTTGTCACACATAAATCCTAACGAAATTTTTACATTTTGCTATAAAAATTAATAACATATTATCCATATTTTAATTGAAAAATATGTTTATTATAACATATAACCTACGCTACGGATCACTTTGAATTATTAACGACTACCAAATTGTCTTCACTGCTATTAACGCTAGATATGCAACATTTTGGTGCTGTTTTATCGGATAAATTTATATGACACCAACGGAAACATAAAAATTTATGAATCCGGAGGATGGATTAAGGAAATGTTCCAGGACGCTCGTTTTTGATTGGCACAAGCGTTTCCAGGACGGTCGTGACGACGTAAGTGACAATAAGAGAAGCGGTTGACAACAGGATAGTGGCAGTATCGACAGAGTGCAGCGCGTCATTTCCGAAGATCGACGGAAATCGATCGACGATATAGCAGATAGTGTTGGATTAAGCCATGGAAATGTATATAACATCTTGACAAAGGACTTGGGAATGAAAAAAGTATGCGCAAGATGGGTGCCACGCCTTTTGACAGAAGAAATGATGAAAACCAGGATAGAAGCATCTGAGAAATTTCTACAGCGCTGGAGAAAGGAGGGTGGTCGATTCTTAAGTAGTATCATAACCACGGATGAAACCTGGGTGAACTTTTATGACCCTGAAATGAAGAGGGAGTCAATGGTATGGAAAAGACGATCTTTGCCTCCTCCTAAAAAAGCGAGGCGATCCAAATCATCAAAGAAAATAATGTATATTTTCTTCATGGACAGCCAGGGAATGCTCCTGCAACATGCAGTACCTAGCGACCAGTCAGTCAATAAAGATTACCATCAAAAAGTAAGTTACATCAACATCAATTATGATCACAAGTACTATTATAAAATTTAATGTTTAATTCTTATTGATTCCAGGCATTTCGTTTAATATGATTTGGGTTCATATTGAGTATGTTTGTGACATTTTAGGTTGGGCAGAGACATCTCACGAACGCATTGAGAAAGAAACGTCCGGACTGCGAAATTGAAGATTTGATCTTTCATCAAGACAACGCTCCTGCACATCGGGCTGAAGACACGTTACTAACAATAGACTTTTTGGGCTATGAAAGACTGCAACATCCGCCGTATAGTCCCGACCTTGCGCCAATGGACTTTTGTGTGTTTCCGAGATTAAAGGCCGACTTACGAGGTCGCAGATTTAAAAGTGAAGATGAAATGAAATTTGCCGTCAGGTCGGCAATAAGAAGCTACGAAAAGGAGTGGTACGCAGATATTTTTGAGAAGTGGGTAGATCGACACAGAAAATGTATTGAATTTCAAGGGCAATACTTTGAAAAGCATTAACTAGCACACAAGAGCCTACGTTGACGTAATTACATTAATGAACGTTAACAGTACGTCATTTCCGTACGAAGTGATCCGTACGGTGTGAGATATGTTTATTTGCAGTGTAAAAAATGATTGTTTTATGTATGATTAAAAAGTAATTTATGTACAGTCCTCTAGAAAAATGTTTTTGCTTTATTTCGGTGCAATTTAATGTTTCCTAATAAAAAAACTGACAACAGTACAAAGGCAGTCCAGGAACTTTTTGACTGCACCTCGTACATGATGCAAAATGATATGTCTTATTAAATGTGCATCAGATATTCTGAATAACATCTAACTTTAACAATCACAGCAACACAAAGGTATCCTTTTTTTGAAGAAATATTGCTGCCTTTTATTATTCATTAATTGATACATGACTGAACTATCAATTGTTCATACAAATTCATTTATTCTGTTTTATACATTGAACTTGACATTTATCAAGGCAATAGAAATAAAACTTGTGCTGGTTGCTATTAAGATTAGAGCTAAAATACTTCCGTCATGCATTAAAAAACACCTAAATACACCCAAAATGCCTTAAAACACTAACTTATTGTTTATTTCTATAGGCATGCCGGTTGCTGAAGCCATGGAGGTGTTTCCAAGGACAATAACCTTTGCTGGTCAAAACATGGTCTAGACTATGGAATTCCATTCTTGCTCTCAGGCAAGGATTTACTGAGAAAGGAATACCGTCTCCATGTAAGAAGAAATTCTAAGCATGTCTGGTTTTGATTCTCTAAAAATGCATCATACTTAAACAGTAGTAGAATAAGCTGTGGCCTTTTCCCAGCGAGTAGTCACGCAATCTGAATCCACAAGATGTTTTCAGCTCTGAATCAAATATTTCAGAAAAATGAAGATTTTAGTCAACTCTGTAGTATCCAAGAGAGGCTACTACAGCTGTTGGATCATGATGAAGAACAGTGACGAGGGATCCATTCAATCTGCTTATTGCAGTTGCAAAGGAGGGTAATGGTCTAATTTACTAGGCAAACCTATTCCTGCCTCACAACTTGAGACTTCAATTATGGTGGAGCCCAGGTATATTTCATTTGTCTTTAGTTAATTTACTTTAAGATAAGTTCTATATTTAGCACCCACCATATGAAATTGAGTCAGAGGTAATAGGTGAACTAAATGTTTTCTAAAAATAACCAGGCTGTGTCTGTATTAGTGATGAGCACAGGCTAAGTGTAACCTATTTTGAGTTAATTTAAGAATTGGAAAAAATAATTTCTCCTGCATTGTATGTTTTTTGATAAACATGTGTGCACATAAATTATTTTTTCCAATACTTATATTAACCCAACATTATCTGCATGATACTACATGTACCAAAAAATGCAAAAAAAACCCTATTAACTGGAAACTGATGTACTGTGATTTTTGTAACATGTTTTAATGAAATATTAAAGGCTATAAAATATTAGATTAACATCCCTCACCCCTGTCTGAAACCCAATCAATAAGTTATATATATATTTATATATGTATAAATAGATGTATTTTTAAAGATGAAAATAAACTGCCAACAAGCCCCATCTTAAGACAATAACCTTAACATTTCATACTCTGGCCTTTTCTTACTTGCCTACAGTTAAGGTTTTTGTTTCCTGTTTGCAGCACACAGACAGCAATGCCACTGTATTCGCCATTGTCTGATGAGTATCCAGTGCCAGATCCTAACGATTTCCTTGAAAAAGTGAAAACTCTTCAACCAACAGCCTGCGGATTACGTGCCATGTATGACTGCTCATATAAAAAGAATTGTACTTCATCACCTCTGAGCGTCAAAACACCAATGGAAAGAGCTGAACAATTTATGAAGGAACATATATGTGAAAATTTATCTTGTAACTGTTCTAATATATTTATGTATTATTATCTTACTTATTCAGAGAATGAATGTGAGCAAATTGAACAATTAACAAGAGGTCAATCAAAAAATAATAACTGGCATCGGATGAGAAAAGGACTATTAACTGCATCCAATTTTCATAAAATTACACATTCAACTGATTTAAATCGAACAGCAATTGCGTTACAAAAAAATTCAGTGTTTGCAGAAAACTCTATTCCAGACTCCATATTATTTGGGCAGCGATTTGAAAATAAAGCCCGTGACATTTTTATAAAGACACATAGGTTTAAACATAAACATTGTTCTGTAAAAGTTCCTGGGCTAGTTGTTTCTAATGAAGACCCAATTTTAGCTTGTTCACCAGATGGAATAGTTGATTGCAAAATATGTGGGAAATTTTTGATTGAAATAAAGTGTATGTATAAATATAAGTGTTTTCACCCAAAAAATGCCTTGAAACTTTCAAATGTTTGTGTTGAAGATGAAAACAATAATTTAACATTGAGGCGTTCACATACATATTTTGACCAAGTACAAGGACAAATGGGAGTAACTGGCCTCACAAAATGTGTGTTGGTTGGGTACACACACGAAGGCATTTGTTCCATAACAGTTGACTTTGACGAGTCATTTTGGAATAATTCTAAAAATAAATTGTTTAAGTTTTACACTGATGCATACTTTCCACTTTTGAAAAACATATGCTGTACAAATTGAAGGACTAATGCCTTGTCTGTGTTCATCTCATGTAGACAGCATAACTGTTTTATTACAACTGTTGTTTAGAACATATGTTAAAAGAATTGTTGCTCTTGTGAGATCAATTTATATCTTTAAGGTATATGGTGCACAAATGGCATTCCTGTATTTTTCCATCCATTTGATATTGATGCCTTGTGATACCATTATTTTGGTATAATTTGTACACCAAGTATATTGCTTTCCTGATATTCAAACATGAAAACCATGAAAGGCAATATATCTACAATTACAATATTGCAATATGCTTTTTATGACAAATGTTACACACTGGCAAAGTTATTGTTAAATATTGTTTTGTTCTATATTTCAAATACAATTGGAGCAATCTTTAAATGAAAAAAATTCATATTTGTATTAATGTGTTATTGAATAACATATTCATATTGAAACATACAAGTCTCTCTGCATGAGCTTTTGTACCATAATTGATGTATAAATACCATTAAACATTGTTCGATGTTTGCATCTGTTGTATAGTTCATCTATCTTCTGATATGATAAAAAAGCAAGTTATTAAATGAGGGAGTAATTAATCCAGTTGTTTTTGTGTACTTGTACCCAACTTTACCTACAAGATGTAGGTTTTAATGCTCGAGTGGAAATTCAAAATTCAGATTCAAGAATGTAATCACACATTTATTACCAAATATAAGTATTGTACATACATATTGATTTCATACTTCCACTTTGGGTTTTGGTTTTGTACAAAAGTATACATTATTCCCTGACATAAGAACACATGTACATAAAAATGCTTAATTTTTATACATAAAAAGAATGTATACTCATAAACCTATTTGGCAAAAAAGAGAATGTGGCATTTGCTTTAGGCGAGACATGGCTGTAAGTTGCTAACAACTGCAACAATTGTTGTAATTTGCCTCAACAGAAATCGAAACTTCAATGGAATTATGCCTGACAAAATTTTAAAGGTCTTCATTCTTCGGATAGCTCTTTCAACATGAATTCTAACAGAGGCAATAGATTTTGAACGTTTAATTGCTTTACTGCTGAGGCATTTTCCATGTGTAAATGCCGGTATATTTAGTGTAGCTTTCTTTGGAAGTAACAAGTGCCTTATATTAAAACCACGATCAGCCATTATATCATCGCCTTCTTCAATATTGTCTATAAATCCTGAAACTTGTACAATTTTGGCATCACTTATAGAACCAGGGTAAATGTTAGATATAAATGTAATAGCCCCAGATGGAGATATACCAGTTAATTGTTTGAATGTATTTGAATGCTTATAATTTGACCATGTTGCCTTTTGAGCAGCTGGTCTCAATGGCTTTTGTACAAAATACTCAGTACAATCAATAATTGCATGTGTTCTTGGATATCTAGCAAATGATTGGGGTAAGTTTACTTAGACTATTTCTTTTGAAGGCCATATAATTAAAGCCTTTAAACACTGGTGTAACAAATTGGTCCAAGAGATAAAAATTCTACTGACATGACAGTATTAGATACACCAAACAGGTATGACAAGTGTTTGTTTCCAAATCCCATTCGAATTTTAACTAAACAGAGTAACATTTCTATAAATAATAATTGTGATGTTCTTTTTCTCCCTCGTGTTAGGTTGGAACGTGGAGTGTTCTTGTATTTACCATCCCAAAACTTAGTATTTTGAGCTGCAGGCAATATCCAGTCAAAAAGCCAGTGAAGAAGTGCTACTGTTGGGAAACCAGTATATTGAAAACATGTAGCATTGGTTTTTAGAATATAGTGAATAAAGTCAACCGATGTGTTATCAGATGTCTGTGTTCCAAAGTCTTTTGTGCTACTAATACTCTCTATTTTAACATCTGGGCTATTTTCACACTGAATGATATCCTGAAACACAGGTAGGTTTAAATTGCATAGAAAGATATTTTTATGTCTGCTGTTATCAGTGCTAAAATTATCACGGTTGGAATATGTTAATTTAGACTTTTTCGACTGCTGTTGAGGTGTTCTCCTCTCTGAAGGTCATTTGCGACTTGAAGTGGCAATGGGTGTTGAGGTGTGGGTCAGGGTAGGTGGCAGGTATTGGATCTATGGCTCCCTCAAGGAAGTGCTGAAAATAAATAAACTCATTGTTCTATCAGCTACAAAGTATTTAAGTTTTTACCAAAATACATTGACAAATAAAATTAACGACAGTGTGCTGGTCTTATAGAGTTATTACTCATAAAAAGTAATATCAAGCAGCCACTGTCAATAATATAGGCCTGCAAACTGCACTTCCGATACGAATTCTTCATTTAACTAATATTTAGTCTTACATCAGGACATTACAAACAAACCTTCGAGCATACGAAATGATGTTTTCCAATTTTCTCAACCGATAGATCCTGATGTGGCCTGCCACAATTTTTGATCCACTGTTTAAAACGGTCGTGGCTCTTTGTTGGTTTAGGAAATGGCTTAAAATAAACGTCTTTCATGTGTGGCTTATCTTTATACCGACTGTCACTTTTGCAAGTTCCCCAACTGCAGCGTTTTGTAACCATGTTGTGTTTATTTACTCTTAAATTACGATTGTTTTGCTAAAAACAGCGTTTAAATTTGGCGCTATCGATTGACTTTGTTTGTACCGGTGTCACGTGACGTAAATATTGGAAAAACCCACATACGGATTTCCGGGCTTGAACTAATGCCATTGCACTTTATACAGAAATAAAGTGCAATTGATAAACAACAACCATCGTTAAGGAATGAAGTGTGAATGTAAATATTATGACTTGGAAAGTCATACATGCCATGAGTCAGAAGAAACCACAATTCCAGGCCCATAATTTGTATCAGTTGAGGTAAAGAAATGGAGTGAGATGTGAAGCGGTCCAGGTGCGATGCCTGAATTGTTTGGTTCTTAAACCTATCCAGTGGAATGAACCAACATATGGGAGACAATTCCATGGGTTTTAACCATTACCGAGTTCTCCAAATTTCTCAGCACTACCCTCTAGCTCTGAACGTCAGGCAAGGGAGCATCAGACTTCAATTTTTAACAGTGTTTGGTATGATGCAGGTTCAGTGTTTACTGATCTCTTGAATGTTGGACTAACTAGAAACGCATAATCTTAAATGTCATAATGTTAAATGTAGTTCTTTGTAATATAAAATGAGTTAAATAATTGTTAAAAAACAAACATTGTATTTGCAAGATGGTCAGTTTAACCATTGTTGCTTGTCCAATAAAAGTTGTA
Organism: Mya arenaria; assembly: GCF_026914265.1. Lineage (NCBI taxonomy): Eukaryota > Metazoa > Mollusca > Bivalvia > Myida > Myidae > Mya > Mya arenaria. The sequence goes on along the minus strand of NC_069128.1, from coordinate 35,224,265 downwards.
CAATCAAACCAAGATTTGATGTTCGAGTGTTGAGACTCCTAGACAGACTTGCTACATGAGTAAAAACAGACCCTGGACTTACTTTAACAAAGACTGTCCGGTTGGTTACTGAAGGAATTTTACTGGTGGTAAGTCTTCATCGTCAACCTTGATCGTATAAAGCCTTACTAGAAATGGATAAGAAAAATTGAATCTATATAAAGATAAAGCTTAAGTTAAAACATTCATTTTATGTTGAACTCTTGAGTCTTGGTGAACAAAATTTAACATCCATAAACTTGACCTTGGGTGAACATTATTTAACCTCTGACCCTGACCTAAGGTGAAACTCTTGTTTACAAAACACAGAATTCATAAGTTTTGCGGCATTAGATGATCGCAGCTTCTGCTCTGCCAAACACCATCAATTGCAACAGGCATCTTCACATGTCAAAGAAATCAGCGATTTGGCATACTCTTTTACGTACCACTTGCAAGCAACTACTGAGCCATACATGTGAAAATTGCATTGATTTCACTCAACCCGTCAATTTAACTCGTGGCTTCAAATTGCGCTCGCAACAGCAACGAGATGACAAACGTTCTTTGAATAATTGGAACTGACTTTCCGTAGCCATATTTTAGATGTCTCTTCAGTGCGAAATGGCAATGCGACTGTGTTTTGTATAACTGATTTACGAGTTTGTTTAGTTTATTACGAAACAGATGTAGAACAGACAAAACGAAAAAGAAATGAAAAAAGAACACAGTGTTATTGATTATGATTCAAACTTTTCTTTAATTGTACATCTATTTGAAAATATAGGTTCAATATTAATAATAGTTCAATTGTCGATCTACATTTTACAACAAATACATTTTATATGTATTTTCTCTTCCAACCACTTTTTTGTAAACATAAATTGGATGACATAGTTTCAAATGCATCATATTATCACGACTTTACAATCACCACAAATATATTATGGTATAACAATGTCCATGAGTTAACAATGAATCGGAAAATACACCACCCAATACTGAAAAAGATTAATTCAGACGTAATATCAAACCGACTGTCATGGCTTCAAGTTCAGTAAAAATGCTGCTGCCAATAAAAACTCCACAACGAAGATCACACGGTTTTCAGACGCACCGGATGTGTTTTCAAGGGCGAAGTCAAAGGTGAAACAGTTTTGGCTCTCCATGGGTTCACACTGGTAGTTCCGCTTCTCACAATACTCCCAGCCATTCGAGTACAATCTGCCTATAACCGAGCCTGCAAGGAAATATAACCATTCTTTTCTTGTAAAAGGTCTAAACACATGATAAAAGTGATATATGCGCATTTAATTATAAGATTATTAAGAAGCACCCCTCTCGATGAGACATACGTGTCAGTATTAAAAAAGTCGCACTAAAATACAAGTTGCCAATGCGTCACTGTCGACGTGGCTAAAACAAGGAATATACAATACAGATACCCAGGTTGGATTCATGTTTAGAGATTTAATTGATACATACGGCGACCACTTATAAATTTAATATAGTTTATACCAAAACTAAAGGCACCTAAAAAATACTAATTGAAATCGCCACTTTTTGTCGGCCAGTTGTTTATTTTTGTAACTACCATTCAGAATAGCAGAGGAGCAGGCGGCATACCAGGCATTACAGAACTCCTCACACACCGTCAGCTTCTCCTGTCGGTAAAACTAGTTCTGGAACGGCACATCAAGTAGTTCGTGTACCTGCAAATGTAAACATAATTCATTTTATGTAATGTCATGCAGTTTGTTCACCTGCAAATGTAGCTCATCAAGTAATTTGTGCACCTGCAAAAGGTTAAACATCATGTAATTCGCACACCTGCAAATGTTAAACATCATGTAATTTGTGCACCAATTGTTAAACATCATGTAATTTGTGTACCTGTAAATTTTAAGGACCAAGTAATTTGTGTACCATCAAATGTTAAACATCATGTAATTTGTGTCCCAACAAAAGCAGCACATCAAACAGTTTATGTATCTGCAATTGTAGAACATCAAGCAGTTTGTGTACCTGCAAAAGTAGAACATCAAGCAGTTTGTGTACCTGCAAAAGTAGAACATCAAGCAGTTTGTGTAACTTCAAACGTAAAACATCAAGCAGTTTGTGTAACTTCAAACGTAAAACATCAAGCAGTTTGTGTACCTGCATTTGTGAAACATCAAGCAGTTTGTGTACCTGCATTTGTGAAACATTAGGCAGTTTGTGTACCTGCATTTGTGAAACATCAAACAGTTTGTGTACCTGCAAAAGTAGAACATCAAGCAGTTTGTGTAACTTCAAACGTAAAACATCAAGCAGTTTGTGTAACTTCAAACGTAAAACATCAAGCAGTTTGTGTACCTGCATTTGTGAAACATCAAGCAGTTTGTGTACCTGCATTTGTGAAACATTAGGCAGTTTGTGTACCTGCATTTGTGAAACATCAAACAGTTTGTGTACCTGCAAATGTAGAACATCAAGCGGTTTGTGTACATTCAAATGTAGAACATCAAGCAGTTTGTGTACCTGCAAAAGTAGAACATCAAGCAGTTTGTGTATCTGCAAATGTAGAACATCAAGCAGTTTGTGTAACTTCAAACGTAAAACATCAAGCAGTTTGTGTACCTGCATTTGTGAAACATCAAGCAGTTTGTGTACCTGCATTTGTGAAACATTAGGCAGTTTGTGTACCTGCATTTGTGAAACATCAAACAGTTTGTGTACCTGCAAATGTAGAACATCAAGCGGTTTGTGTACCTGCAAAAGTAGAACATCAAGCAGTTTGTGTATCTGCAAAAGTGAAACATCAAGCAGTTTGTGTACCTGCATTTGTGAAACATCAAGCAGTTTGTGTACCTGCATTTGTTAAACATCAAGCAGTTTGTGTACCTGCAAAAGTAGAACATCAAGCAGTTTCTGTATCTGCAAGTTCAGAACATCAAGCAGTTTGTGTATCCCCAAATGTGAAACCTCAAGCAGTTTGTGATCCACAAATGTGAAACATCAAGCAGTTTGTGTACCTGCAAATGTAGAACATCAAGCAGTTTGTGTACCTGCAAATGTGAAACATCAAGCAGTTTGTGTACCAGCAAATGTAGAATATCAAGCAGTTTGTGTATCTGCAAATGTAGAACATCAAGCAGTTTGTGTATCCGCAAATGTGAAATATCAAGCAGTTTGTAGCACAACAAGTAATTTGTGTACCTACAAATGTTAAACATCATGCATTATATGTACCTGCAAATGTAGAACATCAAGCAGTTTGTATACATATCAATCGCTATGTGTACCTGCAAATGTAACCCATGGAGGAATTGGTGTACCTTCAAAGGTAACACATTCAGGAGTTTGTGTATCTGCACATCTTACACATCGAGCAGTTTGTGTACCTCCAAATACAACACATCAAGCAGTTTATGTACCTGCAAATGTAGCACATCAAGAAATTTGTGTGCCTTCAAATGTAGCACATCCCGCATTTTGTGTGCCTTCAAATGTAGCACAACAAGTAATTTGTGTACCTACAAATGTTAAACATCATGCATTATATGTACCTGCAAATGTAGCACATCATCAGTTGGTGTTACTGCAAATGTAGCACATCATCAGTTGGTGTTACTGCAAATGTAGCATATCAATCAGTTAGAGTTACTGCAAATGTAGCATATCAATCAGTTGGTGTACCTGCAAAAGTAGCATATCAATCAGTTGGTGTACCTGCAAAAGTAGCATATCAATCAGCTGGTGTTACTACAAATGTAGCATATCAATCAGCTGGTGTTACTGCAAATCTAACATATCAATCAGTTGGTGTTACTGCAAATGTTGCATATCAATCAGTTGGTGTTACTGCAAATGTAGCACACCAATCAGTTGGTGTTACTGCAAATGTAGCACACCAATCAGTTGGTGTTACTGCACATGTAGCACACCAATCAGTTGGTGTTACTGCAAATGTAGCGCACCAATCAGTTGGTGTTACTGCAAATGTAGCACACCAATCAGTTGGTGTTACTGCAAATGTAGCACACCAATCAGTTGGTGTTACTGCAAATGTAGCACACCAATCAGTTGGTGTTACTGCAAATGTAGCACACCAATCAGTTGGTGTTACTGCAAATGTAGCACACCAATCAGTTGGTGTTACTGCAAATGTAGCACACCAATCAGTTGGTGTTACTGCAAATGTAGCACATCAATCAGCACAGGGATCGAATCCGTGTCACGGCCTTTCGATCTGCAAATGGGAACCATATTGGAGTTAAAGTTTTCTGCATTCAAATATTTATGGTTATGCTTTGAAAGTTTCTTGAACTAATTCTCGAACAAAGTTCTTAAAAAATCAGAAGGTTTATAAAAAATGTTTTCATGTGGCCTAATGCAACCAGTATTTCAGTTCTTTATTCCCAATTATAAACCAACATACAGGTTGTTAGAGACTATGTACATTTAAGTAACTAGTGTATCTGGCTAAACTCTCCAAATGATACTATTTCAACCTTAAATTATTTTGTCATTATTGCAATATGTTTACTTAATTTTTATTTGTTCAAGTTAACAGATAGAAGCAACTAATATTATCCGTTTATTAATAATTCATCCATCGCTCAGACGAATAATGGACTGCTTTGCATTTTAAGTGTTATTTACCGTCCTGTACTCCAGAAATCCCTGAATCCAACTGCTTACCTCTGGCACCCTGGCGTGCTGCCCGGCAAAGGCTTTACTGTTCCAAACGTGGCGTCAATTTCCTCTTGCGTACAGCAGCTGCTTTTCTTAAACCAGGTGCAATTTCGGAGATTAACCTGTGGACTTGGTGCTCGGTTGTTGAAAAACGAACAAAAGTCCAAGGGCACTATCTCCATAACACTGACTCCAGTCATTGATTCCCATCGCACAGACACACAAACAGTGTCCCACACAACAGGACTGTGAAGATGATATGACGAACCACACACGTTATATCGCTGTAAGGCATAGTTGCATAGTGATTTTCAAATATATATTCTGCAAACAAGATAAAATTGACGCCATTGGATTAGAATGTTGCTGAATACGGTGTGTTTGCTTGGCACACTTGAGTCTGAGGATCGATAGTGTTTCTTAGCCCTTGATTGATCGATATTGGAATAAGAGAATGTATAGGAAGAATATTAAAAATGGTTTTAGGCACTCACAAACAAGCGATTGTTGAGATTCCAAAAAGGAAAAGAATTTTGCACATTTACTTGATATTGAATAACTTGAAGTCAGTTCCATAAAAATATCAAGGCATAACTATCATATTCTGCGTCATTTCTGAAGTATTAAATGTGTTTTTGGTACACTAGATTAGGATATTACTCCATAATTACTTTGCGCTTTTAAAGCAATGTATACATCCGAATTGTCTTTGCAAAATGATGAACACGAACTACATGAACATGCCCGAGGTACGTTTGGAATGCAAAAGCAGCTGCCACAGGAATATGACCAATGGCCCCGATTGCGCCTTGTTTGATTGATAACCATTTAAAAAAACGTGTTGAATACAAAATCCCATATTTGTTTGAATTTTCATTTATGGTTTTAAAAGTTATGGCTTCGACGCAAAGTATTGCTATGAAATCATAGTTGCGCAATACTGACCAAGAGAGCTCTTCACGTTTGAAATATGAGCACAGCGAGCGAGCGAGTGAGAAGTGAGTGAGGTGAGGTGAGGTGAGGTGAGGTGAGGTGAGGTGAGGTGAGTGAGTGAGTGAGTGAGTGAGTGAGTGAGTGAGGCGTTGCATAGTGACGTTACGTAGGCTTTAAATGAGGGTAATCTTGGAGATGGCGGTGCTTGATGACGTATCTTACAAGTATGTTATCAGTAAAGGTGCAGGTGCTGCTGCTTCTGGTGGTGCTCGCGTTGGTGCTGCTGGTTCTGCTGCTGATGATGATTTTTCTGCTGTTGCTGCTTTTGCTACATATCATGCTGCTGTTTTTGCAGCTGGTTTTTACAGCTGATTTCACTGCCGCTGGTGATTGTTTTGCTGTTCTTGCTACTGCTGAATATGCTGCTACTGCTGAATATGCTGCTGCTGCTGAATATGCTGCTACTGCTGAATATGCTGCTGCTGCTGAATATGCTGCTGCTGCTGAATTTGCTGCTGCTGATGAATTTGCTGCTGATTTTGTTGTTGCTGCTGCTGAATTTGCTGCTGCTGCTGCTGATGCTGCTGATTTTGCTGCTGCCATTGATGGTGGTGGTGGTTGGGGCGGCGGCAGTGGCAGCTTAGAATATTATATTTTTAATAGGGGGATATTGATCTATTGATAGTCAAATTATGGTTTTTCAAATGGGTGTAAATAGATGAAATAAGTAAATTTTTATAACATTTTAAACTTCAACATTGGGACCTTTAAAAAAATCATACCTTGAGTAATTTTTAAACATGTATGTTTTTGAATGGGGGCAATTTATTTAATAGAACAAACAGTCACAGAATTATTGTTCTTAAATAGTGTAAATTCATTATTGACACTAATTAATGCTTTAAGCTCCTTTCACAATTTTAAAGTTCCGGTGACAAGTTAATTCAATTACTTAAACACTTAATACAGAGTTTACATTGTATTGATCTTGAACTCAGTGTTGAATATATGATTGTGAAGAATCAATCCTTAAAATTTCATTAACTTTTCTATTCTTGAATAGTGCTGAAGAAAAAAAAACAGATCAAGGGATGCAACTTGGCAACAAATGCTTTTTGAGTTATGGTCCTTCCCTTGAATACAATATATAAATGTGATATATTGATGCTTCAAATGAGAATAAATTCCTTCTTAAATATTTTCAAGTTGTGATGAACGTTCAAGTTAATTGTTGGATTGGAATTTTAAAGTTAAACGGAATCTGGCAAAATTAATCTTAACAACTTCATTAAGTCTGAAGTTAAAATGTTTGATATTTTTAAAGTTGTTAAGAAACAACCTTGGGCTGTCAGTGAAAATGACAAATGACCCTAAATGCATGAACAAATTCAGGAAGAGCTATCCACTGGCACCAGATTTTCAAACTCACAACATTTTTTTAAAAAATCAAAAAAAATCTTATAATTTCTCACTAAAAAATATAATACCGAATATGTGAAAAATATTGATTTTCTTTTAAATATGCGCTTTGTACTGTATATTATACTAACGTTTCTCTACCCGGGTCACGTAATCATTTTATTACTCAGTTCAAAAGAACTTCTGCAGATTGACAGTCATCGCAATCTAAAGACATGATATCCATCTTCAAAATACTCAACCTTAATCCGCGAAGAAATTCGCCGGTCATACGATTTTTTTGACTTTATTCCCATTTTTCTGTTTTCCTGGATTTTCTACTACCCTTGACTTCCGCTTTGTTGTTGTTTTTCGCTCAGTTTATTACATTTGATCTGATTGGTCATTGAAAAAAGTACTCCGTGGCGGCATATTTAAAATCGCAAATCGTAAACAAATTGAAATTGTAACATTTTGTGCATTCAACTCCGTTAACAAGCAAATGAATGACAGTCAACCTGAAATTTCAGATTGCAATGAGGCAATGCAATGGTAATACTGATCAAGCCGTTTTTTAAACAGAAAAAACGCTCATCACCTCAGTTTTCTGCACTCACTCTTAAAGTACATTTCTGATTTAAAAGTACAATCTTAATAATCTGAGCAAAGTGAAATTGATCAACATGGTGAAGAAACGATGTTTCCTTGTATTTGATTTATTAGTCCTTAACAGATACTGGTAGGGGAACCCGCCCTCACCCCCCCCCCCCAAAAAAAAAGAAAGAAAAACTTGTTTGTTTTTTGCCAAAAGGTTGAGACTGGTTTTGTGTCTGCCTCTAACTCAACTTATAATTGGTACATTCTCATGTCCCCTCAAACGAACATGATATTGGTTTCTACCTAGGAAACCAGCTCATTGTTATGTTATTGATACATGTATGTTATTCATGTCAGAAATTACATTTACAGCTCATTGGGGTAATGTTTCTTGCTTTCACATGTATACATGTTCATAACTTTAAATAAAGATTCTTGTATCTTTTTTATGTTATCTTCACACAATTAAGCATTAAGTTAGTATAATATATACAGTACAAAGTGCATATTTAAAAAAAAAAAATCAATATTTTTTCACATATTCGGCATTATAATTTTAGTGAGGAATTATAAGATTTTTTTTGATATTTAAAAAAATGATTGAGTTTGAAAATCCGGTGCCAGTGGAGCTATCATAAACTTTAAGCATATATATATATATGTTGGCCTCCATGATGGTTGACATCGAGAGTGCAAGAAATGCGGTCTTGCACGTGACACATCATATTTTAGTACAAAACACTTTTAAAACTCCTCTGTGCATGATAAAAACTTACAGCCTGGACACCACCAACTATACTCTTTGTGCAAATGTATGCAGCATTCCAAAACAATTAAACTTCAAGTGTGAGCTTGAACTTTGAGGTAGGGTGGTGGGTGTTGCACGTGTCACGTCATCTTTATGTACCAAACACACGTGACAATTCGTTTTAAGTTACACAGACGGATGGACGTATGGACTGAAGGACATCACAATTTTAATGTGCCCTCTTTCATTGGCAAAAGAACCAAAACAAAATTAATGTAATCAGTAAGCAGTGGTATTATAAAGTTTTAATACAGCAAACACAAATTACCATAACCAGAATGTGAGTAAGCTCATGAAACCCTGATGTTTTGCCGGTCAAACCAGCCCACAGGCTGACAGGGCAAAACGAAAGGGCAACAGATGTTTTGCATGGACCCTATCAATAACAAGAGCTGTTGTAAGACAGGGCGCTCCACTACGCCGCTTTGATTTAGAAGTGAATACAATAAAGATGTAATATTACCATGTTTGGTCTCTTTATGTCAAACTTAACTAAAATTATTCGATACATAAGGTCACTTTGATGCTGCCCTCCCACCAGCCCACCCAAACAATGTTGCAAGTCATTCTAATAACTTGTTTTCCCTTGGTAAAAAAACTGGTTAAGAATATAACAAGAGCTGGAATATCCGTCGCTTTTCAGTGTAAGGATTGAAAAGTTTTGGCGAAGCATGCACGGATCACTGTTAGATTAGATTTCAATGCAATACATGATGTGCTGATATATTAACATAAATGTGGTTACATGCAAAATTTTAACCAGAATTTTTAAGTCTAATAATAAAGGGCCATTATTTGCAAAATACAATTATCTTACTTGGTTATTCAATTATGGTGGGTGGTTGAATACCATTGTATAAAGTCTCAATGCAATACATCAAGTATTTGCTGAGATATTATCTCACCTGTCATATATTGCACGTTCTTCCATTATATACAAATATTGAAAACCTAAGCCTATGAACACGACCCAAGGGCTAAAGTTTAAAACAATCTTAATAGTGGTCCGATAAACAATGCTTCATACCAAATATCTAAGGCCTTCGCCTTTTGGTTTCGGAGAAGAAGATTTTTTAAGTTTTCATCATATACATATATAAGGAAACCCATGACCGCCCGGGTGGGGCCATTTTTTGACCCCAGGGCCAAAGATTGAACAATATTGGAACAAGTCAACTAGATGATATATCATGCCAAATATTTAAGCTCTTGTCACTACTTGATTTTACGTGTGTATCTATATATGTATATTTGTTATTAATTGTTGTATGTGGCCCATATTAAAAATTGGTATGTGTACTAAATATGTTATCCAGTTTAAATTAAGACATTACTTGTCTTTGTGAGTTTGGAGAAGATTTTTTAAGTTTTCACTATAACACATATAGAGAAAACCCATCAGCCCCGGGGTGTGGCCAATTTTGAACCCAGGGCCATAATTTGAACAATCTTTGTAGAGGTCCACTAGACGATGAATCATGCCAAATATCTAAGCTCTAAGCCACTTAAGTTCAGGGGAGATGATTTTTGAAGTCTTCACTATAAACATATAGAGAAAACCCATGAACCCCCAAGGGGGCGGGGCCAATTTTGACCCCAAGGCCATAATTTGAACAATCTTTGTAGAGGTCTACTAGACGATGAATCATGCCAAATATCTAAGCTCTAGTCCAAGTAAGTTCAGAGGAGAAGATTTTTGAAGTTTTAACTATAAACATATAGAGAATACCCTAACCCCCCGGGGTGGGGCCAATTTTGACCCCAAGGCCATAATTTGAACAATCTTTGTAGAGGTCCACTAGACGATGAATCATGCCAAATATCTAAGCTCTAAGCAACGTAAGTTCAGAGGAGATTTTGATTTTTTTACTATAAACATATAGAGAAAACCCATGACCACCCAGGGGCGGGGCCAATTTTGACCCCAGGGCCATAATTTGAACAATCTTTGTAAAGGTCTACTAGATGATGAATCATGCCAAATATCTAAGCTCTAGTCCAAGTAAGTTCAGAGGAGAAGATTTTTGAAGTTTTAACTATAAACATATCAAGTATACCCATGACCCCCCGGGTTGGGGCCAATTTTGACCCCAGGGCCATAATTTGAACAATCTTTATAGAGGTCCACTAGACGATGAATCATGCCAAATATCTAAGCTCTAGTCCAAGTAAGTTCAAAGGAGAAGATTTTTTAAGTTTTCACTATAAACATATAGAGAAAACCCATGACCTCCCGGGGCGGGGCCAATTTTGACCCAAGGGCCATAATTTGAACAATCTTGGTAGCGGACCATTTGGTGATCCTACCTACCATTTATCAACGGCCTAAGCCTAGTGGTTTGGGAGAAGAAGATTTTTAAAGTTTTTCCTTTTGGTTGCCATGGCAACCAGAGTTCTGCATGGAATTGAATTCTTTGAACAACTTTGATAGAAGACCACCCAAGGAACATCCCTATGAAGTTTTATTAATATTGGCCCAGCGATTAAGGAGGAGATGTCTTTTAAGTGAATTGTTGACGCACAACGGACAAAAGGCGATCACAAAAGCTCACCTTGTCACAAAGTGACAGGTGAGCTAAAAAGAAGGTTAAATGGTTGGGAGCCTGTGTGTAAAGTTTCAATGTCATACATGATGTATTCGCTGAGGTATTCACTTAAAAGTGGTTACACGCAAAACCTTAAAGTCTCAATGCAATACCTCAAGTAGTTGCTGTGATATTAACCTATGTGTGCTTGCATGCAAAACCTTAACCAAGGTGTGACGCGAACACCGACACTTGGGTGAGTAGTATAGTTCTCCATATTCTTCGAATAGTCGAGCTTAAAATGTGCCTGTCAAAAGAAATTTAAAAAAACAAGAGCTGTCACAGTATGTGACGAATGCCCCCGAATGTGACATTGACCTATGAACAAGGTCAGTACATGAAAGGTTTATCTTGCCTTTACGTGTCAAATACATATGGCAAGTTATTTTAAATTGCCTCTGAACATAAATACCACCCATACTTGTTATGTCCTTATATGTGCAGCATTCCATTGTGAATAAACACTAAGTGTATCTTTCACCTTTGAGGAAGGGACATGGGTCTTGTACGCGACACATCGTATTGGTATGTCAAACACATGTGGCAAGTTATTTTAAAATCTGTCCATACAAGAGAATGTTACAGCCCGGACACGACAAACTATACTATGTGTCCTTATATGCAGCACTCCATTGTGAATAAACACCAAGTTCGACCTTGACCTTAAGACGTAGGGACACGGGTCTTGCAGGCGACATGTTGTTTTGGTATGTCGAACACACGTCAGCTGCATCACTAAGCAAATTATTGACGCAATCTAACAGTAGACATGGTTGTAACGATCAGCGGAAATAGAGAGGTATTTCGAAGATGTCCGAAAAAACCCAACATTAACGTCACGCACGGAGCAGGGCGCTGTGATCAAACACTGTGTTCGCAGCGGAATAACTCCTACAAATACATATACGTTTCTAACACGGGATAAATCAAAGCCAGCATGTTCAAGGGCTTTGGTATTTCGCTGGTATGGACGTTTCAGTGACGAACATGGAAATGTGTGCGATTAGAAGCGGAGCGGCAGACCGTCAGTCGTGAGTGAAATTGACGTATATTCAGTGCAGGACATGTTACAAAAAGACTGGCGGAGGACAGAGAGGGAAATTGACGAATCCGTTCAGCTAAAAAGAACAGTTGTTCATAATATCATAAAAGGGTGGTGCGGAGAGATATTCAAGCAATGAGTTGATTTTCACCGTAAGTGTGTACGTGCAGAAGGAGCGTATTTTGAAAAACTGTAAATGACGTGATTGAATGAGACAACGAAGTGCTCCGTGGCTTGTAACCTGTACTTTTTGTAATGTTTGTTGTATACGTTCACTTCGTAGTATATTGTTGAAACTTTCAGGATTTGTTTATATGAGATACGATTGACAGCTGATAAAATTTTAATTGCATCCTATGAGTGGTAAGTTTTTTATGAATGCAGTCTCAAAACTTTCCGGACAACCCTCGTATAGCCCATCTATTCTTCGAATAGTCGAGCTAAAAATGAATGTATAGAGATAAATTAATTTTGATTGCTGCTGCTGAATGAGGATGAATACTAATTAATAATGCATGAATAAATGTATTTTAAATGATTTATGATGAATTAGTAAATGATTGTTGATGATTGAATGGTTGATGAAAAATTAATAGATGAACGAATAATTGTTGTCAGGGTCAAGGTCATATATGAATGTGTATATTCTAAACTATATTGTTTACTTTAACCATTATATATTTAACAACGATTGTGAAGGAAGGTATGATAGCTTATAGCTAAGTCACTCTCATTGGCGCGATGCTGGAAAGAGTGTGGTCTTGTGAAGTGGGGGGAAACCTGGAGAAAACCCACTTGTCCGGCTTGGTGACCACCAACCAAACTCACATGCGCCCAGGCTGGGTATTGAACCCAGGTCGCCTTGGTGAGAAGCGAGTACGCTAACCACTGCGCTAACCTGACAACCATTACAAACTATATTGTTTGTGCAGATCTGCCCTGCTTCATTGCCTAATTATTGAACATGTGAATTTCTGGCAATGTGTTTTGAGAATTTCTTTACATTTGAAAGTTTTAGAACAGGTCTAACAAATATGCAACAAAGTCTATGACATCAACGACACAAGGCTTATGACAACAACGACACTAGGCTTATGACAACAACAACACCAAGATTATGACAACGACACCAAGATTATGACAACAATGACACCAAGATTATGACAACAACGACACCAAGATTATGACAACAATGAAATCATGGCTATGATAAAGACACCAAAAGTGACATGGCTTGTACGTTACAATTTTGAAGCACCCATGAGTTTCTTGAGAATTCAAATAATTGTACATTTATACGTTTCGAATTAAACGTTGAAATTTGAATCTATAGTTATGATCCAACACAGTTGGACTTCTGTGTCAACGACTAAGACTTCATAACATAATACAGAGCCCATGTATCAATGACTAAGACTTCATTACATAATACAGAGCCCATGTATTTTATGCAAAATCATACCGTTTGAAATAATGGAGGTTATTATTTTGGTAATGGAACACTAAAAATAAAACAACAACAACAGATATTTTATTCTTTATTGCAAACGTATGTACAACATGAAAGTCAGATAATACATGGGGACATAATCATCACGGCAACATATGGTATACATTCATACAATGTACATAACCACATGACACATTTAATACACACATATGGTATACATTTACACAGTGTACATAACCACACTACACATTTAATACACATACATGGTATACATTCATCCAGTTCAAATAACCACAGTACACATTTAATACAATGTGATCCTACCAGTATGATAAGGTCACAAAATTGTAACCCAGTAGAATTTGGGCACTAAGGCAACATAACACAGATTAGAATAACATATCACAGATAAGAATTTTGGCAATGAGGCAACATATCACAGATCAGGATTTTGGCATTAAGGCAACATATCACAGAGTAGAATAACATATCACAGATAAGAATTTTGGCACTGAGGCAACATATCACAGTAGAATAACATATCACAGATCAGAATTTTGGCACTAAGGCAACATATCACAGTAGAATAGCATATCACATATCAGAATTTTGGCACTAAGGCAACATATCACAGTAGAATAGCATATCACATATCAGAATTTTGGCACTAAGGCAACATATCACAGTAGAATAACATATCACATATCAGAATTTTGGCACTAAGGCAACATATCACAGTAGAATAACATATCACAGAGTACAATATTATACAAAGAAGCAATCATTCTATCGTCAAATTTGATATTGTTTTGGTATTTTTAAGTATTATAAAATATTGGAGACATACAATAAAAAAATCATACATGAAAAACAAAGACAAACAATACAAATAATTGAACATAATAAACAATACTTTTTTTGGTAATTTTAGTTTGTTTTTTTTTTTTGGTATTTTTTAAATATATAAAACAAAGAAAACAAATAAAAACATTACAAATGAGTTAACAATACTTTTTTTGGTAATTTATTATTATATTATTTTTTTTGGTATTTTCTAATATACACCGTACCACCACCGCTGCTGGCAAAATTTAAAAAAATTATATACAATATTATGTACAATTTTTTTTTTTGGTATTTTGTGATTTTAATTTTTTATTTTTTTTTTTTATTACAATATATAAAACAGTCAAAACAAATCAAACACAGCACTTTATACAAATAAAAAGAAGCACATGAATTAAAAAAATTATATACATATATCCATCTATCTATATATTTATACAGTTTGTTTACAATCCCGGTATACAATATCCCGGTATACAATCCAAACACATTTGCTGAATGTGATCAAACACATTTGCCGAATGTGTATTAACAAATCAATGAAAACTTGTCAACTGGTCAAAAAAGGCTTGCTTTTCTTGTATTTGCTAAGAAAACCATCAACAGTCCGAAAACAATAGCTTTTGGAAAAAGCCTTAGTGTTCGAAAGTTCTCAGAATGGCATGTTAACGAGAAACTTTTTGTCCTCGATACGGCAAGTTAATGAGACATACCTTTTGTCCCTGGTATGGCAAGTTTATGAGACATACTTTTTGTCCCTGGTATGGCAAGTTAATGAGACATACTTTTGTCCTTGGTATGGCAAGTTTATGAGACATACTTTTGTCCTTGGTATGGCAAGTTTATGAGACATACTTTTGTCCTTGGTATGGCAAGTTAATGAGACATCTTTTTGTTCGCGGTATGGTAAGTTAATGAGATGTACTATTTGTCCGCGGTATGGCAAGTTAATGAGACATACTTTTTGTCCTCAGTATGGCAAGTTAATGAGACATACTTTTTGTCTGCGTTATGGCAAGTTAATGAGACATACTTTTGTCCTTGGTATGGCAAGTTAATGAGACATACTTTTTGTCCGTGGCATGGCAAGTTAATGAGACATACTTTTTGTCCGCGGTATGGCAAGTTAATGAGACATACTTTTTGTCCGCGGTATGGCAAGTTAATGAAACATACTTTTTGTCCTCTGTATGGCAAGTTAATGAGTCAATAAGACATACTTTTTGTCCTTGGTATGGCATACTGTTTAAGTAGATAAGAAAGTTTAGGTATTTTATACATATTGCGTCAACTTAAATATCTGTCTTCAAATGTTCAAAATCAGATATTTGTCTAACAGACTTTTTCCATTTTGGATCCAGGTGGTAGCACATTGAGGGCGTGACCACTCCCCCACTAACGGTCAACGTTTGGTACAGAAGAAGGGGCACAAACTTTTATGATATATTGCTTTAAAAATAAACTATGAATAATAATAAGTTGTTTTATAGTTGTTCTATTTTAATTATTTAATATTTAAATATTAAATTAATGTTTTTGTTATTTATTTCATTTGTTTTACTAAATCCAAAAAGTTCAATGGTTAACATTGATAAAAGTCAAAGTAAATTCTGTATACATGTCATAACATTACTTTGAATGTCTACTTTGATAATTATAATGGACATGTTTTGATTAAGGTTCATCATTGCAGGGACATGATCATGGAACACTCAAGATCACATTGTTGTTGTCACATGTCAATGAAAATACATCTGTATTGTAATTAATTGCATCAAGATCTGGAACTTTGGTGTAACTGTCAAGGTCAGATGCTCCCCTATGACTGTCTGTCTGTCGGTTGGTCGGTCGGCCGCTCAGTCTGAGTAGATCACAGGGACGTCAACTGTTTTTCTGTCTGTGTAACGTTTTGCACAGTACAGTCTGTCTATTAAGACTGTCAGGCATATCTTCCTTTGTCCTTTTTAGATTGAGCAAGAGAGATATTACAAAAGCACATAATATTAGAGCTATCTCAGATTTATTGAAACTGCTCACTGACAGCAATGATACATTAAACATTGTTAACAACCCTAGCTCCTGTTTAGGTGAGATCATAGGTGTTTCCATTCGGTCATACTAAATAATTCCAAAGGATCAGAAAATATATAATGGCACTCAGAAGTGGTTTAGTGGTAGCTGTCTGCATTTTACCCAAGGGGTTGTGGGTAAGATCCCTACAGAGGTACTTTCTTATGACCTCTTAAGCTGGTCACCAGAAATGGTTCCTCCCCAGGAAACTCACTCAAGCATAATTCTATAAACTTTCAGCTTTCATAAGAATCAAGCTCACCCAGGAGCCGCAGGCACTTCATACAGCAACTTCAAGCAACATAAATGCATGCCGATACATTGGTCATTAGCGTATAATTATACAGCTCTCAACCCATTTGCGAAGAATTATTCGTGAAACAAGCTTAGTGAAATTAAACTCAGATAAAGCTCCTTCCACACAATGCAGTACATACCAAGATCACTTTATGCAGGGTGGTGGCATTACTTTGAGCTAGGCACAACTTCTAGCGTTAGGTGAGGAGGTGTTTGTCACTTTATGCAGGGTGGTGGCATGACTTTGAGCTAGGCACAACTTCTAGGGTTAGGTGAGGAGGTGTTTGTCACTTTATGCAGGGTGGTGGCATAACTTTGAGCTAGGCACAACTTCTAGGGATAGGTGAGGAGGTGTCATTTTATGCAGGGTGGTGGCATGACTTTGAGCTAGGCACAACTTCTAGCGTTAGGTGCAGGAGGTGTTCCGTCACTTTATGCAGGGTGGTGGCATGACTTTGAGCTAGGCACAACTTCTAGGGTTAGGTGAGGAGGTGTTTGTCACTTTATGCAACTTATTGATATTGATGAAACAAGGTCTTATGTCTCGCCCCGTGGGCTAGGATAATGGAATAATCTGTGAAATGGACTCCAGGGAATAAATGGCACTTTTCTCGAAAAACAGTTGTTTTCATCAGTAAATTCAAAGTGATCATTCAGAAAGAGCTAACCACTAGTTGTAGCTCTAATAATATACAAAATTATACAATGATTATAAATTATACTGTTGTATGTAAAATACATGTGATGCTGTACAGCTTGAATGATAATTATTTACAAATTTGTTGTTGTTTGTCATTAGGAATATACATGTCCAATTACTGTTTATTGTTGGTAATTATGTGAGGGCTGGTTTTTGTTCCCCATAGATGTATGTTACATCATTACATATCTGTATGTTTTCATGGATTTTTTGTTTATGTTGTGAATAATTATTGTTATTTGTATGTTTTCTGATATTTGACAATTATTACTTTATTTCATTTGTAAAATGACATTTCGACATGCCAGTTGTTCATTTCTCACAAAGTCATATAAACCTGAAGTCAGAATTCATAGTTCTTTAACTGTCCGCTGTAGGTGTATATGCGTTCATAGTATAACATTCCGTTATAGACAGAAGTATGTTCATAGCATGTATGTTTACTTGTTTGGTAATATGCAAATAAGCAAAGCCTGGGCTCCATGTGGATTGAGAATTTACTGTATATAAAGACGAGTGGACCCCTTCAGGGTATAGCATGCTTTTCTCTAAAGGGATCTGCACGTAACAGTTGAATATGGAAAGTAGTAGGTAGTTATTTAGGGAAATTAATAGTTGATGAGACAGGCGCAAGTCAAAAGTTATTGCTGACCAAATATCAGACAAGATTTCATCAAGTCTGAAATAGCCGAACTTATTTCAAAAGTTCTCTTTGACCATTTTGAAGGGATGCTTCAAACAAATGCCATAGATACATTGGCAATATCTGGAAAGCAAAAACAATTTAAAAGCCAACAACTTGTCTTTTGCAATCAGACGAGCAGTAAATACGGAGCTGGCACGAGAGACTGCTGAAGTCTGAAGTTTGATGGGAATATGGTGATATGGGAACACATATCAAGAGATTTACCTTATTCTTTTAATCATGAAAAGTGATGTATTATCAGCCTAATACTGGCTCGTAATGACAATTCTAGGTTTGTTTTGAGAAAATACTGTACTTGGCACCATCTGGTGTCTATAGTCCCTTTAACTGCCAGAAGGAATCAAAACCTATCTTTTTTTTGTCACTTGGACCCTTCTAGCATTAACCCAGCCCATACAAATGTACCAATTAAAAATATATTTATAAGAAATATAAAAAATAACACATTCAACACAAATGCCTCATAATTTCACCTTCTGGTTATGTGTTACGGACACATGCTTTATACGTCTTAGTTATGTGATATGCACTTTTTTAACAATACCTCTGGAAAAGAGGATTTAGATCTAAAAAGTTACCGTAACTCAAAATAAGCAAGCTTCCATTTATAAGCTTCAAACCATCGCAAAGAGGCAGGTACTTGAAAAGATGATCTCAAATAAACAACCATTTTAACTGCCAATAAGCCTTATAAGCACAGCCTGATTTAGCTATTACACTGGTCAAACTGCAAAATAACATTCATGTCACAATAAAGGTTTATGTCCAGATTATCGAATGACAACGGAAATAATGTGGCTTTTTCAACCTGAATGACTGTACTTGATACTAATTAGGGAGGCAATTTGAGCGTAATGTCCCGTCGCTCGCCGTTAAAAGCTAGAGTACACCACAGCTGTATTAACTGATAGCCCCGTCTATATTTCGCCTTCCCGATAGTAATTAATACGGTGCCATGAGAAATGACTTTGAGCACACACTTAACACAGGTTGTCTGTCTTGGTTTCAGTCATTACTGGATTTAAATAAAATAAAAGTTTAAAAAAAATAAAAAAAACCTTAACAACATTTGAGGCACAAGAGTAAAATTCTAATAATTTCCTGGCAAAACATTTACCCGCTGACTGGCAATTAAACAAGGATTACCAATCAACAAGTAGCCTATACCTCCCCAAGTGAAGGGGAAGTTAATGCTGGAGGGAAAAACACGGGGGACTGTATTGGCTTTCCTCTCTTGATAAGTTGAGGATTATTTGGACTGGGAGAGGTTGACAAGAGCTGAAACCCTTCACAAATTCCCCCAGACCTAAGCCCAGCTCACGTGCGTTTGCTTGGACACACTTAATTACAAGTGATAAACATTTTTAAATGCTATGATTGATGGTAGAATGTGTTTGTTTTCTTTCTTATACATAAATTTGTGACTTAATTAATGAACATAATTTTTATGGTTGTTAAAAAGTATGGTAACAAAATATCACACAGTATAGTTCTAGAAAATATGTAGAGACATGCAAGAGATGAAGTGTAAACAAATGTTTGAACAAAGAATGTCCCTGTGATAGTATTTTTTTTTCTTTCTTTTTTTTTCCTTTCTTTTCTTTTTTTTTTTTTCCTTTCTTTTCTTTTTTTTTTTTCCTTTCTTTTTTTTCATTTTTGTTTTCATCTTTTTTTCATTTTTTCATCTTTTTTTTTTCATTTTTTTTTTCATTTTTTCATCTTTTTTTTCATTTTTTTTAACATCAGGGACACTTTAATCTGTTCTACCTTTTTACAATTTAGCATAAAACATTTAATTAACATAGAAAATGCATGTCTCAACGTGCCCAAGCAAACTGAGGCGGAGAATATAACCTTACAAAGTCCAGCTTAAGACTCCGCCCGTATATACATAACATGATGAAGAAAATGTCACCAAGGAAATTAAGACATATGTGTAAAGTGACATGCATCATGCATATAAGTCTCAACATTAATAGAAGCTCCTGGTTTTTTTTTTTTTTTTTTTTTTTTTTTTTTTTTTTTTTTGGTTTTTTTTTACCAGAGGCTCCACACCTGGCGCTTTCCCTGGGGTTGGAGGGCAGGGGGACTGGACAGACTGTCTGACACAGAATCATGTCTTGCAATAGTTATTCCAACCATCCATCTTATACCCCACAGTGCCAAAGGGCAATGGATGCCCAAGGGCTCCTTTGCCTGTCCCCTTGTGACCACGCCAAAGGGGCTGCTCCAAGTTTACAATAAAAATCTTTGATTGTCAAGATAGCTTTCAAAGTTGAAAGAAAGATTGGAAATATATGCGTAATCTTAAATGAAATGAAAGCGTAACATATTCTATGTTCCAACAGATTTAATTGTAAGCCAGTTACTCAATATCTTTTAAAAACATATCATGTTTTGAAAATTAATTATAACAAGAACATCAAAAAGATAATGGTTCAGGTTTCATAGAACTTAGGTGATAAGGCATCCACAGATTTTAAGAATGCAAGTTCCCACATAATGGCAGAAATTGGGCTCATGTTTGGTGTTTTCTCTAGGCCAATTTGTGACCAATGTTGCATTTTCTATTCCAGCCCTAAAGGTCCTTTTTCATGCTTTTGTCTACTGATATTTGAAGCAGAAGTATCAGCCTAATCTCGGGCAGAAATTACTCCACTTGCATGTCAGCCGACTTTTCGGGCTCCTTTCGAAGATTCTGAGTACCCATATTTCTGGGAATCAGTAAAATTGTAGTTTACACCATTAAGAGGCATCCATTTGGCAACTTTTTCAGGCTTTTTGCCTACCGATTGAAGCGGAAGTATCGGCCTAATCTCGGGCATAAATCACTCCACTTGCTTAACGGCAGACTCCTGATCTTTTAGCACATCTTTGACACTGTATTTCCTGCCTTTTGTTTACACAAGTAATGTATATTGCATTCCATGTTTAGATCTTCGTAATGTTTCCACCTTGTATCAGTGAAGACATAAGTTCATTGTTCATTACACATTTCAAGTTCTGCTTAAACATTTCAAGCTATTCAACAGAATAATTGATGTTTATATAATATATCTCATGTGAAATCATCATCATGTAAAGTCTAAAAGCTTGAGTAACCAGCTATGAGTTAATACATTGCTGAATATATTAAGATACATATCAGTTACATATCAATAATTAACAAATCACTGGTTGAAATTTATCCGTTGAATTAAGTGATTTATTTCATCAAAAATTAAATTTATAAACCTATGGATAACTATGAAAACTTCAAGACAGGTAACCTGGTGTTCAACTAAGCTCATAATCATAACATTTTACTTACATATTTATAACAGAAGGTGTAAGTTTGGGTCAGAGTTAAACACCTATAATTGTCCCCATGGGACCCTACGGCACACACACCCCACTCCACATTCGGTACAAAATACTTCTGCATAACAATCTATATCAGATTATTTTCCAAAACTTTGTACCATATAATGCCAAATACCCAATACCACCCAATGGAGTACCTGTTACTCCTAAGGTCATTAAATACTGCCAAGTAATATAAGTATGTTACACATCAGAAAATGTGTCTCTAAATGGTTTATCTATAGACAAACCCTTTTTCAATGTGACATAAATTTTATTTCCCATATTAGATCAATGTCTGACTAAATCATGCTTCACTCATTTTGTTTAACTGCACAGCAAAAATGTTAAATATTTTGAGATAATGGAGGTAAAAGACCTGCCAATATGCAGCAACATTAAGAAACTATGGAATTACTTAGATCGAGACATTAACTGTCCAGCCAAACAGTACCATATGAAATGTACATACTGCAGCATTGAGAACTCAAGGTCAAGAAATATCATTTGAGTCGCTAAAAGAGGGTATCTGAACAGAGCCCGAGTTTTAACATTTTGACCCAAGTGCAGAGGTAACACTTTCTGTAGATGCTCAATCATAAGGAATTGTGGCAGTCTGGATGTAACATCAACAGCCTATGCCATTATATGAGTGTGAAATTCCATGAATGTCCATGATGACTAAGTCCAAAAATTATTGTATTTGAGTGTATTTCTGTATTTATTCTTATATTATAAATGCAGATATTGCGCAAATTTTTGTCGCGTAAAAATTACCTGGTGTAATATCAAAATCCCCTGGAATTCAGACCAAAATCCCCTGGGAAGCCTCTCAGAAATATGGCATGTATGCTATGACATATGAACCTACAGCTTTTACAGAAACAAAACAGAATTCTGCTCAAGTAAAAAAGGAGCACTGGCCATTTCTTATGGCTGTGTAATTCTGTCAGTATGTCTAATTTGTCGACACATAAATGTCACGAAAGAGTGGCCGTTACAAACTGAACCAGTCAGGGTCATGTGACCTGTACCAAATTCACAGAGGCGAAAGTTTACAACATGGCCATTAATTTCTGAAAGTTTGATAAAGATTTGTTGAATAATAACAAAGATGAATCCCGGACAGGGCTTATTTTGCCTACTTTAACACATCAAGGGGAGATAACTCCAGTCAGGGTCATGTGACCTGTACCAAATTCACAGAGGCGAAAGTTTACAACATGGCCATTAATTTCTGAAAGTTTGATAAAGATTTGTTGAATAATAACAAAGATGAATCCCGGACAGGGCTTATTTTGCCTACTTTAACACATCAAGGGGAGATAACTGGTCAGGGTCATGTGACCCGTACCAATTTCACAGAGGCGCAAGTTTACATCATGGCCATTAATATCTGAAAGTTTGAAAAAGATTTGTTCAATAACGACAAAGATGAATCCCGGACAAAAAAAAACGGACGGACAGACAGACAGACAGACGGACAGACGGACAACCCGATTCCAGTATACCCCCCCCCCCCCAAACTTTGTTTTGGGGGGTATAAATACCAAACAGGCTGTGGTGGAGATTCTATTGGGATCTTTCCCTTAAAAGGAAATCTGTGACTAGCTCTCGAACCTTTCCTCAGTCTTATGGAGAAGTAGTCTTTGTGTAAGTTATTTTAATGCAGTAAATAATCTTAAATGTTGTTACTGCTGGCAGTGTTAATGGGTATAATATTCCCAGCCTGCCTTATTTAAAGTTTTGTACAAAGTATATATAATATAATCTTCCTAATTAGAAAAAAGAGGCATAAAGAAAGACAACTCCAAAATGCTTATACTGTGACCTTTACAATGAGTGATCTCCCTTTAATCTGTTGCAGTTGTAAACAGTAGTAAAATTGATTGAAGTATACTTGTATTGTATATTTCTAATAGAATATTAGTCATGTACTTTAGCATAAATGGATGCTGTATGATCATGCGAGTGACGGTTGTTGATGGTATGAATGGATGCTGTATCATCATGTCAGTATTAGTGAGACTACACATCTTGAGGTCTGCCCTCAGACCCTCTTGTGCATATGCATCTTAAAGCTTGCCCACACACACCCCTAGTATGTATGTAATTATTGAAACCTTGCAGTCGAGGATAACCTGTCAAAGTGCAAGCACTAATTTCAAACAGGGTCCCTTGTTTTGCTGAAGGGACAGCATGCGGAAGAGACAGTGGTGGGATACAAGGAAGTCCGGGCGCTATACCCTAGCTCTGTTTTGAAGAGACCCCTTGGTTCTTTTATGTGCACTGTGTAAAGCACTGATGCGCGAGGTACAACACTCCTAGGTTAAACCAATAAAGAGAAAACCCATTTTCCAACCACTACCCTTAAAATGCCAAGCGCTAGGCAAGGGAGCTACTTGTATCAACTTTTAACATCTTTCAGTATGATGCGGCCTTGGATCAAACACATGACCCCCTGCTCTGTAGGCGAACGCCTTAACCACTAGGACATGGAGACGGTATATAGTGTGCATATGCATCCTCAGGCTTGCCCAATACACCCCTAGTAAGTGTGCATATGCATCTAAAAGCCTGACCCCATACACCCCTAGTAAGTGTGCCTAAACTTTTATAAGTCTGACCACAGACACCCCTAGTAAGTGTACGTATACAGTTATAAGCCTGACCACGGACACCCCTAGTAAGTGTACGTATACATTTATAAGCCTGACCACGGACACCCCTAGTAAGTGTGCCTATACATTTATACGCCTGACCACGAACACCTCTAGTAAGTGTGTGTACACATTTATAAGCCTGACCACGGAAACCCCTAGTAGTGTGCCTATACATTTATACGCCTGACCACGGACAGCCCTTGTGTGTGTACACATTTAAAAGCCTGACCACAGACACACCTAGTAGTGTGCCTATACATTTATAAGCCTGACCAAGGACACCCCTAGTAAGTGTGTGTACACATTTATAAGCTTGACCACAGACACCCCTAGTAGTGTGCCTATACATTTATACGCCTGACCACAGACACCCCCAGTAAGTGTGCATACACATTTAAAAGCCTGATCGAGGACACCCCTAGTAAGTGTGCTTACACATTTAAAAGCCTGACCACCGACACCCCTAGTAAATGTGCTTACACATTTCAAAGCTTGACCACAGACAGCCCTAGTAGTGTGCCTATACATTTATACGCCTGACCACAGATACCCCCAGTAAGTGTGCATATACATTTAAAAGCCTGATCGAGGACACCCCTAGTAAGTGTGCTTACACATTTAAAAGCCTGACCACCGACACCCCTAGTAAATGTGCGTACACATTTCAACACTTGACCACAGACACACCTAGTAGTGTGCGTACACATTAAAAATCCTGATCGAGGACACCCTGAGTAAGTGTGCATTCACATTTAAAAGTCGGACCACAGACACCCCTAGTAAGTGTGCTTTCACATTTAAAAGTCGGACCACAGACGCCCCTAGTAAGTGTGAGTACACATTTAAAAGCTTGACAACAGACACACCTAGTAGTGTGCGTACACATTTAAAGGCCTGACCTAGGACACCCCTAGTAAATGTGCGTACAGTTTTAAGGTCCACGCTACACATTGAGGGTGCAAGCAGTTGGCACCCCTTTATTCTCACCTTCAAACACAATCTTGTTTAATACAAATAAACTTTGCTGCTCAAAGACAATATCTGTGATTCCTATAATTCTTTATTATCCAGTATATCGGTATAAGAAGTATTTGGACATCATAAATGGTCCAAAAGATTAATTACATACAAATATGGTTCAACACGCGAGTCTTAAGTGTGTTTACTAAATGCTTCCATCTGACTGTTTGCCTCTATACATCTGCCCATCTTTTGGTCTGGATATCAATCCATCTGTCTAGCTGTTAGTCTGACTTTCACATGTTACTGCCTACCTAGCTGTCGATTTGTAAGTATGTGTGTCAATCTATCTGGTTGTCAGCCCAACAGTCCATGAAACTGTCAGCTAAGCTGTCGGTCTGTTTAGTTGTAATTCATACTATCACATTAAACTGTCTGCCTAGCTGTCGGTCTGTTTAGTTGTAATTCATACTATTACATTAAACTGTCTGCCTAGCTGTCGGTCTGTTTAGTTGTAATTCATACTATCACATTAAACTGTCTGCCTAGCTGTCGGTTTGTTTAGTTGTGTGTCCAACTTTCCATGTAACCAAGCCAAGCTTCATGTTTGTTATCGAAACAGAAAATTGTCTGTCATGCATCTTGGTTTCTCTTTGTCAATGTCCATCTGTTTGCTAATATAAGTCTATTGCCATTCGTCTGTATGTCTGCTTGTCTATCAGCATCATTATAAGCTGATTGCGGACTGTTATAGTTGATATAAAATTCATTTACATTGTTTGACTTTTTAATCGCTTTATCATATGCTTCTTTCTCATAGTAATTTTTTTTTTGTTATTGAATATTTAAAAAAGACCCAGTAGACTCAGAATGTGATTAAATTTATGTAAACAGTTTTATTATTCTGTGACATAACTATTATATTATAAAGGAATACTTGAATATCATCTTAAACCAGATAGTGAGTGAGTAATGCCTCATTTTGTAAATTGTCAAATGAATAAGACACATTAACTTTGCAATACTTTTTGCCAAATACCCCATCTTCAAATCAAAGTGTAAAGGGAGGACTCCTGCGTTAAAAGCTTTTCTTCCATACCGCTCAAATGATGACAAGTATATACTAAGTAGTATGCATATATATTTACCAGTAGGGAAGATGGATACAAGCACTTAGCAGCGCTAAGATCGTTAATACTGCCTTGAACGATTTAAATGAAATAATTTGTACAAAGCAAATTCTACAATAGAAACAACATTGCTATAAATAAAACTACACTTTCTTACTTATTACATCAACATTATGCTATTTTGAAAACTATTTCTATCAACCAACATATAACACCAACATTATGCTATTTTGAAAACTACTTCTATCAACCAACATATAACATCAACATTATGCTATCTTGAAAACTACTTCTATCAACCAACATATAACACCAACATTATGCTATTTTGAAAACTACTTCTATCAACCAACATATAACATCAACATTATGCTATTTTGAAAACTACTTCTATCCCACAATGTATTATATCAACATTACTCAAGTTTTACACGTTTAATTCAAAGAGGTTTCCAGTAATCAACCACCATGTTTTAATTAGACAAGTTTATAATTTTCATGTAAAAGAGGAACCAGTAATATAAGATCCATATTAAGATCAGAGTAATTCAAACTATTTAAGTACTTTTTTCCAATGTGTAAACAAATCTATGTGTACATCTGCAAGCGTCTGACAGAAGGGGTAATGTTTCGGGCCGGCCCTTAGTTTGGTGGATGGGAACGGAATGGGTTGATTTGGAAGGGAAAGGATGGGGGGGGAGGTATTTTGTGGTTGGGATGCCCGGGCAGGGTTTGGTGGGGGGGGGTGTAGGTCATGGAGGGAGAACAGGGGCCCCTGTTTTTTTAAGGACAATAAGGGACAAGGGTAAGGGATAGTGTGGTCAGGCAGGGCAGGGAAGCTGGCAGACACACTGATGTACACATAATTTGAATAAAGTAAACATCCTTAAAACAATTCTGTTTATTTGTGATTTGTGCATCAAACTTCCAACCTGAATATTTTTACTACCTCAAAACTGACTAAGTAGTTATTGCATTAATTCTAAATAGAGACTTTTTCTAGATTTCTTTGTTCTACTGATAAGACATCAACTGTTGTTCTTTTGATCAACTACTGGTATCCCTTACAGCTGTGAAAGGGGGGTAATTTTTAACTCCATATTAAATCAAAGTTAGTTCCCTTGACTACAATCTTCATGCTTTTTGCAAGCAGACAACATTTATTAAAAC
Organism: Mya arenaria; assembly: GCF_026914265.1. Lineage (NCBI taxonomy): Eukaryota > Metazoa > Mollusca > Bivalvia > Myida > Myidae > Mya > Mya arenaria. Next base: position 35,196,873 of record NC_069128.1, on the reverse strand, counting down.
CATATAATGGACGACTATTTTAAGTCAAGTATAAGTAGCTATATAAGTTCCATAATCATTGAAGTAGCTGCATAAATTTCCCTCAACCTACTCCTCCTCACATCACTCACCTGGCTAATATCATGCTATTACTAAGCGTTCAAAACAGACTGGCATGAAACAAATATCAACTTATTATACTTAATCTAATAGATTTCATACCATTTTCTAAGCAACATTCTATTAGGTGACTTTTCCTTTGTTATTGTATCATGTATGACTGTTTTCAAGTATGCATGATCTCATGACTGTGTTTAATAATAAACAGACTGGTTAGTCAATATAATGGTACTGATGTCTTTATGATGGAGTACAAGGAAGAAGCTGTCAGTTATGTAGTAAACTGTACCTTATTAAAGTTGCTAAGGAAAAACATCAACTTCTAAGGTCCGCCCGGTAAGCTCAATCGGTAGAACTTTGGATTGTGGATCTCACAACCTGGTTTGATTACTGGGCCTACCACATCACTTCTGTTGTGATTGGTTATGGAATCCTTTCTACAACCACAGAAGTTGTCAGTTCCTTGTAGAGGTGAAGGCACCTAGTACTGGTTAACTGCCTGATAGTTTGCCCAGGAATTAAGTGTGCAGTTGTTACTCTGGGACCCCGAGTTAAAACTACTAACACCACCATCAGCTACTAGGGTTTATTCAAACTGATAAACTGTAGCAGTAAATAATGATATCATGTAATAAAATGCATTTTATTTGCATCTGTCATTTAAACCTGCCTAACCTAGTGTTTTATTAGTGTGTTTCAGTTACTTTTAAAGTACTGTAGCTGAATACTTTAAACAAAAATTATAATTAATATTTTTAGATTCAGCAGCTGGAGGAGAGCCTTGCATTAGCGGAGAGGGAGATTGTGCATCTGCGAGACCTGACTGGGGAGCTCCAGAACCGGCTTCGGGGGACAGACTGGTGGGGCATCTGCAGGCGCGTCTGGATGCTTTCCAGGAACGACCCCATGGCGTCTCAGTGGGCATTCAGGTGAATCTCCCCCGGGAGGTTCTCATGAATGTTCCCCTGGGACCCACTCAGGAGGCCAGCATGGATCGCTCGTCGCTTCTGAGCGATTCTGTTGGCTCTCCTGAGGAGGCTGAGTCTGTCTACTTTGATGCTCGCGGGCATATCTCGGGGGGCTCTCTTGACGACTCTGGGGAGGCTTGGGCTACGGCCCTTGACCTTTCCAGAGGAGTCCAGAGTCCCTCCGTGGATCTGTCCGTTGAGCACCAACGCGAGACAGGCTCAGCTGGGGTTGGGCCTGGGGAGCGGCAGCCGTCTGCAGACGTTCCACCAGCCTGTTCAGCGCGTTTGGTAAGTTATTATGTTAACTTTAAAATCAATTTCTTGTAAAACCTCATTGGTAAAAAACAATCATTAAAAGCATGAGTATGTATGAAGTCGTTTTATATATAAATAGAATAAAGAATAGAATGGTGTCAAACATGGTCAACAATAACATCTTAACCAGGAAGTTTTAAGTGATATGTACATTCAATGAGAATGAAAGTTAAATTCACCGTCGGCTTGAATCAATACTTGAATAATTGTAAGACTCATTGCATTGTCTGATAATTGCAGGATCTCCAGGCTTCTAGAAGGAGGAGGAGCATGGCGGAGGGGAGCACCGGTGGGGCAGAGGGCAGGCGGGGCACTATCGGTAAAACATTTTACATAAAAGTTTCGTTTTAACTGTTATAAGCCTTAAATTTTGTTCTTAGCCATTTGTTGTGTATAAAGCAACTTGATGAGTTATTGCAACATCATAATAATTATGCTATTCAATAGATGAAATCTTATGTTTTTGGAAACCCAAATCTTGAGGCAAACTCATTTTTCATGCTTGTTAACAGAAGGCAAACTTGCATGCGCCTGGTCAAGAACTGAAATTGCTTTGCTTTGAAAAGAAGCACTTACGCTTCTATATGACTATGTTTTATTTAGATCTAGTGAGTCACTCATAATTTGAATTGTACTTATATAACTGTTCTTTCATTTTTGCTTTATTAACTTGAGAATTTAACTTCAGGCAAGCGGCGACGATGTGACGAGGACGAGGATGATAGTGCCCTAGCCTGCAGCGAGGGGCAGGGACAAGTAAGTATCAGTTGTATTGAACTTATTGTCATTTTGAATGTTGTCCTGGGTCAGGATTCTGGTCAAAGAGTATCAGCAAGTGATCAATGCAAAACATCATTTTATAACTTATCCTTTGAATGTTTGATTACATAATGACTTAGACTATTTGTGAAGTTGATGCTTTGTCAATGTTATATATAAGAATGCATCAAATATATTCTTGTTTTCTTTTATTTGCAGCCGAAGAAGCGGCGCACGACCTGAAAGAGAGTCCCTGCCCCGTAATGCCCCACCAATGTCTCTTCAAAAACTGCAAGACCATCCCCCTCCGCCCGTCAGCCATCCAGCAATGCAGTTCATCAACCCATCCAACACCTATCAACCCAGCCAAACCATCCACAACTCCAGCCTCCAAACCATCCACAACTCCAGCCTCCAAACCATCCACAACACCACCAATCCAGCCTCCAAACCTTCCAACCTTACCAACCATGCAACCTCCCTGCCAGAAACCACTCCTTCAAAAATCGTAAGTGCCTCGATTGTACATCCTCGAATTTGCCTCCTTGATTGCGCCTCCTCGATTGTCCTTGATAGCCTCAAGCAGTCCATGATGCCCATGTGAAGACAGTTTGTAGATTAAGAATGAATATATTGGACAGTATTGTTTAACAGTATTGCATACATACATGTATAATGTTGTATATATATATATATATATATGATGATATCTTGTTACTGGAAAAGGCTTTCTTTCTTAAAAAGGTTTAAAAGAATAATTTATAGTTGATATATAGTTTAACATGACATTTCTTTCCTTGGTATGGCTGATGAGCAATTAATACAACATTCTAAAAATAATTTGAATTATTTGAGATTTGAAGGTTATTTTCAAAAGGTTATACAATTTCTGAGAGCAATGCTTAACAGAGAGGGAGAAACATATACATGGATTTAAAGTATAAAATGTAACATGTAGCAATTTGAGATTGTACTACGAAGACTGTTGAGGTTGATCCTGACACATTTGCTGGACCAGGCATTCTTAATTATTGCAACGGAGGTTGGATAATTAAGTTTTGGAAGAAGGAGAAAGGACCTTATACTTTTATCAAATCTCCCAAGTACCGTAACGAGACGAAAGGGATTGACGTGGGAGCGAAAAAGAGCCTACGTTGCCGGACCTCAGCGGGTCAGACGAAGCGTCCGATACAGTTTTGTCTCCTGAGAATGAATCATATTTCATTCAATTGAGCTTAACAGTTTATAACACATGTAGTGTACGAACCCTCCTATCCCTCTCAAGGCACTTCGCCTCCAACCCTTGCTCACGTTGCTCCTCTGTCTTCTCCTTCATCTGAAGAACAAATGCCACAATGGCTTTAACATCCATGAATCATTAACACTACTAGAAATTTAGTGGAACTCAAAAAGGGCCTTCAAGGTAAGTTGTTTTTCTTCTTCTCATACAATGCCCAGTTTTTAACTGATACTAAATCTTGATTACCTTTTCCAAATAATAGACAAGGCCAAAGTCCTGACAATTGAGGACACCACTCAAAAACACAGGTCTGCAGAGCCACATGAAATGAAACTTCCCTTTTAATAATGTTGAGTTACCTTTAAGTTCTGAAATGTTCCATTAAGTTGTTCCTATTTTCACCACATCATTTACTAAACATTACTGCAAGAAGTCAACATCTGCTTCTTCTTCTATGTGCAGTTATTGTATTATTGCTCTAGGTGATGGTATCTTAAAAAGCAAAAATAGTACCTTCGCAACCTCCCTCGACTTTTTTAGTGGCGCCGGGAAAAACGGAACCTCGAAGATCTCCTCCCGGCGCCACTTTAACCATAAGTGATTCACGGTCTTCAACCTCTTGAGGACCAAGCTTCGCCTAAAAATATAAATGACAATGTAAAGTTAACCAAAGTTTACTTATTAAACAATTAGCAATTGTACGAGTGTATACTAGGGCTGTGTATTGTCACTCAACTCATGATACGATACGTATTACGATACGGAGTACGCGATTCACGATATATCACGATATGCTTATATATATAGAGAGAAAAAATACGTAGGACTTTTATGTTTGCCCATTTTGTAAATTGTTGAGCATATCCTTACCAAAACTATATATTTAATGTTTTATTATTTTGTAAATTGTTTGCTATATTATTAAATGAATATTATTTGTTAATGTTTGTAGTGTTTCCATTATATTTTAATTCGGCCAGACACAATTTACAAATAACTAGTTTATTGTCTGACTTTGCAAAATCAAAGTTCTCCCAAGGTTTGGACTTATATTTTGCATTTTTATAGGGTTTCTCTTCAACTACCAGTAGTATTTCCTTCCGCCATTCTTGACTTTGCAGACGACTGAAAACTGTCAAAACAGCGAAAGCCACTTCAGCCGCATTTTCGAATACAGCTAGCTCGCAGATTCCAGTTGTTTTTTTCATATGTTTTGTAAATCAAATTTAAAAAAGAAAATTAAATTGCATTTTTTTTAATAATTTTATTTTCATTTTTTATTTTAGTTTGAAAAATAAACACGGTGTAGATAAGTAAGATAACTAGTTGTAACGTATTTTGCTAGCTCTACCTCATGCTGTTTGCCATCATATGTCGAAGTAACGAATCTAACGATACGCGATACACACGATTTTTTACAATGCGATACGATACAGTATATCGTCGGGTACCAAATCGCGATTTCACGATGCACCGATGAATCGTTACAGCCCTAGTGTATACCACTGGCTGAAGAATTTTTTGCCAAAGTTAAATGTTAACTGATCAGTCAATAAACTGGTCCAGTAGTCTTTATTTTATTGAAAAAACATTACTAATAAATCAAACTATTTCAAAGTGCAAACAAATTACAAAATTACCCCGTTTTTTACACTAGACTGCTGATATGAAATTGCTATACTAAGCTTAATCATTGGAATAAGATACTTATTGTCTCTAGGCCATCAGTTATGAAGATACAGTAGGCAATCGGACATCGTTTTAGCATGAAAAATGAAAACCAATATCATATAGATGAAATTGGTACACAAGTCTTGCACATTCTTAATATACATCAATTTTAAAGCTCAAATCCTGTTTTCGCCCTGCAACAATATTTTTAGTGGTATTCACTTACTCCTCCTCTCCTCTCTTGACCTTGAGTATATGATCGAACACAACATCAGAAACAGCACGAAACCCCTGGGGCGCCATGGGAAATCTCTTATGAAGCCTGAAAATAAAGTAACGATACAAATTATTTTCTAATTAAATTCTATACAGGATCATTCTAAAATATGTTGATTGCTGTCACTTTTATATTTCTTACTGTGATAATCCATCTTCAAAGCAGCAAATGAAGACAGACTGTTGATAAATAAAATCACTTAATCCTATATATGTTATTCCAACTGCATTTATTTGGACATCAACTGACCATTTACATTTCATATAAGGGAATTGTACATTTTTACAAAGGGAATATTACTAACTAAATAATGCTATATTCTGGATATGTTGACTACAATTTTGTATTTGTTGAATCATTTTATATTTTGTCTCATGTATTTTCAAAAAATCAGGTTGGTAGCCAATATACCTAATTTGTTTCTTTCTGTAGTTGAACATACAGTATATTACCTATTTATATATATATAAATTTATATATATACATTTAATAATGTCACCTATTTTATCATATAAACAATAATTCTGATCGTCCTATTCACATTTATCCGCCCTTTGTAACTCTCTATTCGCTAACGAATATTTTTTGGCTCAGAAACAGAAAAAAATAGTTAGGGTCGGCGCATTTTTATAGGTAGGGTTGGCTTACCCGAAACATATTTTTTTTAGGCCTAATAAAACTAATTTTTGACAACAGATTTTATGAAAGATTATTTGTAAACAGATGCATAAGTTCTTCTGGCTTGTAGAATAACATTTTTTAAATAACATTAAGATTACGCTTTCCTAATTTTAGCTCAGGCAAGTAAATATTTTGATTCTTTTCTGACTTATTGTCAAAGACCTAACATTTGAGTTTTAGGCTTAGGCTCAGAAAACTGAATTATTAAATATTCCATATTATCTATAATATAACTTATTTATGACAAATGCATTGTACAATTTACAAATTATTTGTCAACAGAGAGTTTAACAATATAATGATATTAAGATAAAAAAATTCTGAGCCGGAGTCCAACACATTATTGAATATGGGCATCATCAGGTAAGTAGATGCCAACAAAATCTTTTTTAAACAGTCATTAATTTTTATATTAAATTGTTTTGGAACTATAATACATCATTGTATTCCTATATAACTCTTACTGAGGAAGATTTGCTTCGTCTCTTGATGTCTTGTTGTCCCTGAGTTTCAGCACAAGCAGTGAGAGAGGGTCGGTCTCATTCCTCAGGTGTATCTCAATCAACTGGAAAAAGACAGCATGGTTGTTTACAGCAATTTAAATCAAAGGCTGCTCATTTTAAATCAAAAACTCACACCAACAGTACATCAAAATAATTCAGCAGAAAAGATTTTCCCCATGATTTTAACATTTCCCACACATTCAAATTCGCTTTGTTATCAATTTCTCACAAGAAACATAGATGACAGTATGATAATCATTATCACAAACACTATTCATAAATAATGGAGCTCAAAATTGAATCCTTATAAAGGTAATCAAGTGCACTTTAATTTAAGAACATTCTCTGTTTACGAGTTTGTAAGTTATGGTTCAAAAGTATTAAAAAAAAATTAATACCTCATCCTCTAGACCATGGGCAACACGTTGGAACGTGGCGTGTATCACACTGAAAATACACAAACATAATTTGTTCTTGAATAATGAACAGAGACATCATTAGTTATAACAGTCAAAAGCCATGTCAAGTTGTTGCCAATTTTTTTCAAACTGGTCAGATATCATTTCCAAAACACCTGAAAAAATAACAAGATATTTTTTTAATTTTCAACATCCAATTAAATATATAAAACATTCAGAAGTTTTCCACCATTTATTTTTTGGCTAATTCACATTAAGAATATGTTGTTGGGTAACAGTCATTATTTGGATAAATATTGACCAATCAGTAAACATTTTGTACAATTTTGACAAACCAAAACCTTTTTTTTAAGTTGTGTAAAATTTAGGACCAATTTATTATCATAGATATATCCGAAAAAAACTGTAAGATGAACCTCGACATCTATGATGCATTTCAAATTATTATAACAGAGTAAGGAGTAAGATACTTTTCTGTTCTTTTTATTTAAAAGAGATGCTGGTTATAGACGCCTTTTTGCCCGGAAACGGGTGTTTTTATTGAATAAATCAAGAAAATACTGAATGTTTACAAATAAAATTTCACAGTAAAAAAGTGCTCCTGGTTTTTTAATGTGATAAGATATCATGTACCCGTATATTTATTTTAGTGAAAATAAAATGCTCCTGTTTTTGTAACATGTTGATTTTTTTTTGCAAGACAAAACAACCAAGATACCAATAGCTGGAACCCCTCCAGCAAATGTTGATATTTTCTCAAATTCCATCTTTGAATACCATGATTTTCAATAGCATTAACAATGTTTATGGCCACCTAGTTATATGGCATTGTTGTTCTCTTATCAGTTGATTGAAATTATCACGTGATGTTATCAATGTATTGGTTAAAGGTCTAAATATCCATCACTTTTGTAAAAAAAAATTGACTTTCAACCTGACTTTGGGTTCTCACCCCACTTGAACAAAAGACTTTTTTATTCCATTTTGATATAAAGACATAATGAAACAAGAGCTGTCACAGTATGTGACGAATGCCCCCGACTGTGACATTGACCTATGAACAAGGTCAGTACATGAAAAGTTGATCTTGCCTTTATGTGTCAAATACATATGGCAAGTTGTTTTAAATTGCCTCTGAACATAAAAAAATACCACCCATACTTGACAACCTACACTCTTATGTTCTTATATTCAGCATTCCATTGTGAATAAACACTAACTGTATCTTTCACCTTAGAGGTAGGGACATGGGTCATGCACGCGACACGTCGTCTTCGTATGTCGAACACACATGGGAAGTTATTTTAAAATCTGTTCATACAAGGGAAAGTAACGGCCCGGACACGACGACCTATACTCTATGACCTTATATGCAGCATTCCATTGTGAATAAACACTAAGTGTCACCTTGACCTACGAAGTAGGGACATGGGTCTTGCACGTCGTCTAGGTATGTTGAACAAAGTTATTTTAAAATCTGTCCATACAAGAGAAAGTTACAGCCCAGACATGATTTATTAAGCCTAACACATAGACAGACGGACGGACCGATGGATGAAACGATTTTAATATGCCCACCTTCGAGGGCATAAAAATAAGTGGTTTCAGATGCATTACCAGGAAAATAAATATTTTGTTCCATTGTACAAAAACTTAACCCACTTCAGAAAAATGTTATTTTATAAAATAACTCCACTAATTACTATTTAAAATATCTTCTTTATTTAGGCATTTAATCTCCCTGAAACTCCATAAGAATTATTTTTCTTATTTCATAAGGAGTGCCTTTTCCTTGATAGTCAGTATATTTTGCATAAGACCGAGAGTTCAGGAACAAATAAGGTTTGGTAACAAAAAAAAATGAGAAAATTTGACACAATAATTGATGTACTACCTTTAATTATTTGAAAGCGGTAATCTTGATCAATCAAAACTGAATAATGAATAAAACCAGGGCTTCAAAAACCAGCAATTTTTGTGGGTCTGAACCTATTTCAGTTTCAAAAAGTTTTATTTGGCTTAACTCTGTTGGGTTGAAAGTATCATAAAAATTATGGACATTTATCACACCGGCACCCCTCCTCTATCCACCCCCCGTCCCTAAAAATAATCACCTCAAAGTTTGAACATGTATTATTCGGACATGTATTATTATTTTCAAAAATAATTTCCTTTCGAACACCTACAGGTTACATGTCTACAGGTTACATGTAACCCACTTCTACAAGGCATGAATATTACGGTCGTATTTATATACTTGTGCGACATGGAATTTTGTACTTTGACTTTTCTATAAAACCTTTGGGGCGTAATATCCTACTAAAATGGAGCGTAAATTAAAATTCAAACTATAAGCTTAATATTTTCAGCCAAAAAGTCCAAAATAATTCGAAAGTCATCAGAAATTATTAAATTGTTTTTGTTCCCTTTATTATTTTCACCTCACATAACAGTGGTAACCGCAATTCTGTCCAAATGTGAAATTCTGCCCATAACTGAAATGCAATCTAAATCTGAAAATCCCACCGTAACCTAAAATTCTGCCTGTAATTTGAATTTTGTCCCAACTCATTTACATATTTCGCCATAATAACCCGGCTGGGTCCACCTCAAACACGTAAACTTATATCATTCAAAGTATGCCTCAAAAAAATCTCGTACGGGTTGGGGCAAAATTAATAATTTTCTGTAATCTCATTTACGGCACAATGTAACTTTGCAACATTTTATGATGATCAAAAGTCATGGATCAGGATGTAATCAGTTATTTCATGAATTTAAATTTTCAAAAGGTCAATGCAAGTGCCCAAAAATTAATCGATCCAATCAGCATTACAAACAATATATCCGTTCTTGATTCAGGTGTCTTTAAAAAAATTCAGATGTAAGTGACCATTTTTGCACAACGAAAATATTGCCAACTCATTTTTAATTTTTTCATAAAACTTATGAACTTTGTTCAAAATGTATACCATTCGAATTAGTACCAAACCAAACGATAAACCATGGTACAACACAGATATTCGACGTACAAGTCGCCAACGTGATAGACATAAACAAAATGCAATACATTCGGGTAAACAATCTGATTGGCTAATGTATAGGCAGTTAAGGAACAATGTTAATAATATGAAAAAATATGCTAAACAAACATTTTACTGTATCCTTGAAACATCTTTGAAAGACTTAAGCACAACAGATCCTAAGAAATATTGGAAAACTGTAAAACATTTAGTTAAAAATAACTCGCAACAAACTGATGTCATTACTCCTTTGAAAACAGCCAATGGTAATGTTGCTATTACTAACAAAGAAAAGGCAAATTTGCTTAATGATTTCTTTGTGTCAATATCTAATTTTGAGGATTCAAATGTTACTTTCCCCTTGCTTACTTATAAATCACACCCACGGTTATCTAACTTCGTAAATTCAGAAGGGGATGTAACTGATGTTGTTTTAGAAAACCTAAATGTTAACAAAGCTATTTGCCCAGATGGAATTAATCTCAAAATGATGAAAGCTACATCAAAAGCCTTCTGCTGTGTTTATTATTTAACAAATCTTTGATAGAAAGAAAATATCGGGAGTATTGGAAAACTGCTAAATGTAATGCCTCTTTTACAGAAGAGTGCACCGGAAGAACCTTCTCACTATAGACTGATCTCCTTAATAAGCTGTGTTGGTAAAGTCATGGAAAGAATTATGTTTAAAAATATTTATAACCATCTTAATGGTAATGACTCAATATTTAAAAAGCTATGCTTTTTACCAGGTCATTCGACTCAATATCAGCTATTTGACATTTATAACCAAAGTCTTAAAGGGTTTGATGACAAAGAATCCACATGAATTGTATTTTGCCACATAATACCATATCCATATTGCCTTTGAGTGTGGCACAATGTTCTCATTTTCAAACTAAAGCAATATGGTAAAAATGAAAATTTATTGGATTGGCTAACTAATTACTTAAAAGGCTGTAGCTCAAAGGTATTTGTAAAATCATCCTTTTCAGAATCAAGAGTATTAGGAGGTGGTATCCCTCAAGGATCAGTGTAAGGGCCTCTACTTTTTCTTATCTTATATGTAAATGACAAAGCAGATTCTCTACTAAGTATAACTCGTTTTTTTTGCAGATGACAGTTCTTCAGCTGTTTCCTTTCGTGATGAAATTATGATAGAAGACACAATTAACGAGGATCTAAATTTAATCTTAGCATGGTCCAAACAATGGTTGGTTTATTTTAATCCTGCTAAACGGAAACTATGTTTCCGACAATAGTTTCCAACATATTGTAAAAAAAATAGTCGAAACCACTTTTCGATAACACCGATGTTTAGTTTGTTGATCACCATAAGCATCTCGGTTTAACGCTCAGTAACGATGGGTCTTGGCTATCACTAATATCATCGCATCAGCGTAAAAAATTCTTGGTACCGTGAAAATTATGAAATTCATACAGAAAAACACTTTACCGCATATACTTGTCATATCTCCGTCTGCATCTAGAATACAGATCACTAGACAAAATTCAATTTGAGGCTGCTCGCGTAGTTACTGGTCTTAAACGATCCGTATCGATAAACAATCTACTATAAGAAATTGGCTGGGTGTCCCTTATGGATAGATGGACAATTCAAAAGCTGACATTAGTATATCATAAAATACAAACACAACATGTTACCACCTTATCTCGAACAATTATTTCCTCCAAGCTTTTAGTAACAACTCTCAATTTTCAAAAGTCTTGAAACTGTCAAACATTATCTAGAAGAACTCAAATGTATGCACAGTCTAAACTTTCGTCTGCTTTGAGGATGTGGAACAATCTTGACAACTCCATTAAAAATGCAGTATCATTGCCCGCGTTTAAAGGTAAAATGAAATCTATGTATACTGTTCCCAAAGTTTCTACATTTTATATCGAAGTTGAAAGATCCACTTCAGTCCTTCATGCTTGAATGCGTAATAATTGCAGCGACTTAAATTCCAATCTTTACAATAATCATATCGCAATGACTCCTAACTGTGTTTGTGGTACCGAAATCAAAGAACACTTTCTTTTCAAATGTAGTCATTTTACTACACAAAGGCATCAATTATTACTTCAGACTAGGCAATATCACCCACTGAATGCCTATAAATTACTACACGGCTACAGTAATCAAAGTGACGAACAGAATACATATATTTTTCAAAGAGTGCATACACATATTGTTGCATCTAAAAGATTTAAGACAACTGAAGTCCAATAGGATTTCTGTCGACTATAACACTTTTAAATTTTAACGATAGTGTGACACATTTCGGGGAGGACTATTTTCTAATGTTGTCATAACTTGTGACCCAACCCAATTGTACAATAATATTGTTTGCCGAAAATATGTATATCAGGTGTGTTTACAATAAAAAACAATTAAAGTTATTTTTCAAAATCTGTCTATTGTGTCCATATTTGGGCTCTGTGACCTAGTATTTGACCCCAGATGACCCATATTCATATTTCAGCTAGAAATCAACAAAACAACCTTTCCGACAAATTTTCAGGATATTTTGGCTGAAAATGTTACCTCTAGAGTGTTAACAAGGTTTTTTCCCCCCATATTTAGGCCCTGTAACCTTGTTTTTGACCCCAAATGGCCCATAATCAAACCTGACATAGAAATCATCAAAATAAACTTAGCTTTCTAACAAATATCCAGAATATTTGGGCTAAAAATGTTACCTCTACAAAGTTAACAAGGTTTTTCCATTATTTGGGCTCAGTGAGCTAGTTTTTGACCCCAGATGACCCATATTCAAACTTGACATAAAAAGTTAACTAAACAATCTTACTGACAAATTTCCAGGATATTTGGGCTGAAAAAATTACCTCTAGTGTGTTAACAAGGTTTTTCTAAATTTGGGCTCTGTGAGCTAGTTTTTTACCCCAGAATGACCATATTCAAATGGACTCAATGATATCAATGAAACAACATTGTCAAATTGGCAGGATATTTAGGCTGAAAATGTTCCCTCTAGAGTGTTAACAAGGTTTTTCTATATTTGGGCTCTGTGAGCTAGTTTTTTACCCCAGAATGACCATATTCATATGGGCTTGATATCAATGAAACAACATTGTCAAATTGGCATGATATTTAGGCTGAAAATGTTACCTCTAGAGTGTAAACAAGGTTTTTCCATATTTGGGCTTTGTGAGCTAGTTTTTGACCCCCAGATGACCCATATGCAAACTTGAGCTAGAAATAATTCAAAACAACCCTTCTGACAAGTTTCCAGGATATTTTGACTGAAAATGTTACCTCTAGGCTCTAGAGTCGGTTAACAAGGTTTTTCCATATTTGGGCTCAGTGGCCTATTTTTTTTATCCCAGATGACCCATATTCGAACTCGTGCGAGTAATTACTGGGACAAACATCCTGACCAAGTTTTGTGATAATTGAGCCAAAAATGTGACCACTAGAGTGTTAAAAATTAAAGTGTGAAAGGACGACCCTCGGCTTGGGTGAGCTAAAAATCTTTAAAAGCAGCTATATTTTTTATGTTTCCCGAAGTTACAGTAAGCTGCGATCTCGGTTTGTTTTATTGCAGTTTTAAAAGTAAATGCAATTAAATTAATCCAAGGATCATGATTTCTATAATGTTTGGGGAGTTTTTGAATGAGTGTCATGAAGAAATGTCACTCATACCATTGTTCTTTGTTACAACAGTCAGAAATATTACAGACAATGATAATGATTGTAACGCTTATAGGGGCTAGACACCTGCAGATGAAGTATAAAGTATTTTCTTGAACAAAACCTTATCAAAGCTAGCTAGAAGGAGGCTGCTTATAATACATCACTAGCACAGTTTAAATAATGAATGCAAAAATAAAGTTGCTGTCTCATCTGTGTTTTCCCCGTTTAAAATAGCAAAATGGTTTTCCAATTTTAAGTGTAAAGATAAATACACTCACTAATTTTAAACCTTCTGGGAGTTATGTGGTAGACAAAAACTTTGGAAGAAGCCTGTGTTGTAAGTGATGTGATAAATCAGTAAGTAAGATTTAATGCCAGGTGTACACAACCATGTCAAATTTATGTATTTTTTTCACATTTCTTTTTCTTTCTTCCAATTGTATTATTTGGCGTCTTGCTCCTTTAAGCATTTTTTTTGATGACATAAGTTGTGCCATAAGATAACAAAAATACAAGTTCTGTTGACAGTGTGACTCAACATTGATATCTATATTTAAACAGTCTATTGGCCAAAAGACAATGACCACTTGTGTAGCTTCTGCCTGGCCAATGTCATGAGGGTCTGCATGCATAGATATATTTGGCCATAGTATTCAGGGGCCTGATCCAGAATCTGAGGATCCAGATCCAGAATCTGAGGTTAACTTAGGGCACAACTTAGGGGGTGAAACCTTTTAAGTTGCGCCCCTTTCTTAGAACCATAATTCATTTGGTTGTAAGTGTAAGGGAAAGATTTGGGGGAACTTTCCAAGGAAAAATTGACAATTCCTAGTCCGAAATGGAGCATTTCGGGCACAAGATATTTCTTTTTTCTCTTATAATGAAATTAAAAGTAAACTTGGAACACTGGGACGGGGGGGGGGGGGATTTAAGATCTTGAAGGGGAACATACACCAGGAATCCCTACTTAATTGTCATTACCTAAACATAAAAAAGAATCGAGCTTGCCCCTGCCTGTCCAGAATCACGGGCCACCATTCTATTCAGAGTAAAGCGTAAATAAATATTCTTTATTTCCACTTACTAGACCAGACCAATTTTTCTGCCCGACCCGACCTGTTTTGATCGATGTGTGGGGTTTTAATAGTAATTTCTTAAGTTAATTCACTCGAGTCAGCAAGTTTAAATTTGATCATTTATATCAGTTAAAACCTTCCGCAATTTTGATATACCCCGATATCGGTTTGGTACAAATTCCTGGTTCGCCAAAAAAGAGTTGTGCCTACCCCATTTTCTTTTGCAGATGTTAGTGGAAACCAAGATAATCTCAATCTTATGTATCAAACCTGCTTTAGCAAACAAGCACGCGTACATCCATGTATAATACTCATCCTCTGGTTCTAATCTGCTCATGTAGATAATCCGTGAATCACGAGGGTTCAAACACATGGCACTGTGCACGTGCTATTAGGCCCAGAGTGTGTAAGTGGTCAATGCACATCTCTGCGAAAACTTAATTCAACTACTGCATTGTCCATTCTAAATTAAACAAACTTTCTAGTCCATACTTTATATGATATCTATGCTTGAATAATGATGAAGATTTTAGTCCAGTAACAAGTTTACTGTTCTAATGACGTCACATAATCATGGACATGCCCGAATTGACGAAAACAAAACGCATGGAGATATTTCAACAAATTGAGTTCCAACAAGTTACATAAACAATCTTTTTGTTAATCATTAAATTTGAAAACGACATGAAAATAATAGTCCATGATTACTTCTGTTTAAATCTGATTCAATTAATGATTAATACAGCATGTTATCGGGTGGGGTTTGGGCTGAAATTTTGGCGCCAAATTTGGTGGTTCGGTTCCTCCGGGCCAGTTTCTCGCACATGGCCAGGTTTTAGGCGCTGGTTAATGCCCCTCCCCCCCCCCCCCAACTACTTGAATCGTATATGGTGCAAAAATGGCAGCTCTTTAAAAAAACTTAGTTATGTTCACTCACGTCTTCCTTCCTCGCCCGTCAACCGACGTGACGGGCACGCCCCGGACCTCTTTCTAACAAAAGCCAGCAGCGGTGGTGGTTGGTGGTGGTGGTTGGACATCTCTGTCGCGGTCCATAGTGGTATCAAATACGTAAGCTATATGCGGTGTGAACAAATGAAAAGGTGTGAGACGAATCTAGCCTGTACTCAATAAACTGCGCTCTATATAGTCGCATTGGAAGTGGGCGGAGTTAGGGCCAACTAATCCGATTTGATAGGCGATCAGAAAAATGTGTGTTTCCGATTACTTGTATATAGGTGGAAGACCATGGTAGGTTTAGGTGTAGTGGCGGATCCGTGGCCTAGTGGTAACACACTTGACAATCAATCCAGGAGTCGCAGGCTCGATGCCCCGTCGCATCACTAAATATACTAATCGTCTTCCGAGAGGGAAGTTAAATGGGGGTCCCATGTGACACTGGTGTACGTTAAAGAATCAGGGTAGCTCTAACCAGTGTTACATTCTATCTGTGCAGTGTGTTCCAAAAACCTAAAATGTCTATCAATCTTATCGGGGCACTCGCCGAACGGGCAAGGCCCGAGCGCGAGTATAAATAAGCTTACACACCCACCACAAAATGTTTTGGTGTGCCCCCAGTTAAGGTGTTTGTCGCTTTCAACGGTTGACTTACCGGATGGGGCTGGGGCACATGTATGTAATCGTGTGGGATGTTTGACAATTTCAGTTTTTGAACGACGATGTTATAGGTATCGACACTCCATTGAAAAACACCCCCGCCCGTTGGGTATCACCCGCTGTCTAAAGTCCCCTGTACGTTGCTACATAAAACAAGTTAAGACCCCTCACCCCCCCCCCCCCTTTCCCGTAAAAAAACCCAAAAACAACAACAACAACAACAAACATTGTGACTTTTACCTAAAAGTCTTCTTTTTTCGACAAAATCGCACTCGTATTATACATTACCGGACACAAACAATTTGTATCATTGTCCCTCGAAAAGTACATGGTTATAATATTATTTTCACGCATTATAAACAGCGATCGTGTTTTTAAAGATACTGTGAACGAACAGGTTTTTATTCGCCATTGCCGAAAGGCAGTTGTTTTAAAGAATCATGGAAGTTAAGGTGTAAATGTATATGCATCAGCATAAATCGTGTTGTAATCATTAACTGTCATCTGATCTACTCTAAACTATTAATCAATAGTAAACTAATCAAAGCGCTGAACGCACTGGGAAAATCACTACGTTATGATTATGATGATGCTAATGATGATGATGATTGTTGTTGTGGTGGTGGTGGTGGTGGTGGTGGTGGTGATGATGATGATGATGATGATGATGATGATGATGATGAGCTTTTCAGATAAAAAAATCGAAGAACACGACCATACATACTGGCAATACAGCTTCTGTCCATAGGAAATTTCTTTTCTGCAGTGTTTACTTATTCTTTTGTCTTTAATTATTTATTAGTTTTATTGAAAATCTAAATGCATTCCCCGTATAAAGCATTATCCTTAATTGGGCTGGTCAACGTACAATTTTACCATCCGAACTGCATTCATACTCTACAACTTCGTCAATGTTTAATCAATTTTATTGAAATTTGACAAATATACCTCTAATAGCCTCGTGACCTATTTGAACAAGACCATAGTTACAGTTAACGTCTTGAAATATGTTTAAACGAAAAATGGACAAAACGTTGGTAAGATTAAACGCCATTTCTAAATAACAGTCAATATGACATAACAAAAGTGGATGCTCGACATTATAAAAAGCAATTTCGATCAAATAACACGCTGTAAACATAAGATACGATTTATACCAAGGCATCCAAGTATCCTTTATAGTTCAATATAGGATGAATAGTATTCAAATACACCCAAAGTCAACCATTTCGGGCTAAACTTTTATTGGGATGTACTCCCAAACACCAATGCCAAAACTATTTTAAACCAAATAAATTTCGATTCTCAAGGTGTACCAAATCTGCAATTTATTGTCACCACAACGGTGCCTTGTTACTCAAACTTATGCATTGGCACCACAACGGTGCCTTGTTACTCAAACTTATGCATTGGCACACAACGGTGCCTTGTTACTCAAACTTATGCATTGGCACCACAACGGTGCCTTGTTACTCAAACTTATGCATTGGCACCACAACGGTGCCTTGTTACTCAAACGTATGCATTGGCACCACAACGGTGCCTTGTTACTCAAACTTATGCATTGGCACCACAACGGTGCCTTGTTACTCAAACTTATGCATTGGCACCACAACGGTGCCTTGTTACTCGAACGTTAGCATTGGCACCACAACGGTGCCTTTGTGTATGTGTACTTCTTTAGACTTGCGGTCAAGGATAACCCGTGAAAAATGCAAGCACTTATTTCCAACAGAGTCCTTTGTTTTTTGCTGAAGGGACAGCACGCTGAAGAGACATTGGTGGGATACAAGGAAGTCCGGGTGCGATACCCTAGCTCTTTTTCGAAGAGACCCCTTGGTTCTTTTACGTGCTCGGTGTAAAGCACCGATACACGGGGTACAACTTTTCTGTGTTAAACCAGTACTGAGTACACCACTTTTCCAAGCACTACCCTTTAAATGCCGAGCGCCAGGCAATGGAGCTACTTGTACCAATTTTTAACGTCTTTTGGTATAACGCGGCCAGGAATCGAACCCACGACCTCCCGCTCCGTAGGCGGACGCTTAACCACTAGGCCACGGAGACGGTATTGTTACTTGTTGCCTTGTTACTCAAACACATGCTTTGGCACCACAACGGTGCCTTGTTACTCAAACACATGCTTTGGCACCACAACCGTGCCTTGAAACACATGCATTGGCACCACAACGGTTTCTTGCTACTCAAACGTATGTTTTGGCACCGCAACTGTTTCTTGTTACTCAAACGTATGCATTGTCACCACAACGGTGCCTTGTTACTCAAACACATGCATTGTCACCACAACGGTGCCTTGTTACTCAAACTTATGCATTGGCACCACAACGGTGCCTTGTTACTCAAACTTATGCATTGGCACCACAACGGTGCCTTGTTACTCAAATCTATGCATTGGCACCACAACGGTGCCTTGTTACTCAAACTTATGCATTGGCACCACAACGGTGCCTTGTTACTCAAACTTATGCATTGGCACCACAACGGTGTCTTGTTACTCAAACTTTTGCATTGGCACCACAACGGAGCCTTGTTACTCAAACTTATGCATTGGCACCACAACTGTGCCTTGTTACTCAAACTTATGCATTGTCACCACAAGGGTGCCTTGTTACTCAAACTTATGCATTGTCACCACAACGGTGCCTTGTTACTCAAACTTATGCATTGTCACCACAACGGTGCCTTGTTACTCAAACTTATGCATTGTCAACACAACGGTGCCTTGTTACTCAAACTTATGCATTGGCAACACAACGGAGCATTGTTACTCAAATTCATGAATTGGCACATAAACGGTGTCTTGTTACTCAAAGTATGCATTGGCACCACAACTGTGTCTTGTTACTCAAATTCATGAATTGGCACATAAACGGTGTCTTGTTACTCAAAGTATGCATTGGCACCACAACGGTGCCTTGTTACTCAAACTTATGCATTGGCATCACAACTGTGTCTTGTTACTCAAACTTATGCATTGGCATCGCAACTGTGTCTTGTTACTCAAACTTATGCATTGGCACCGCAACGGTGCCTTGCTACTCAAACTTATGCTTTGGCACCACAACGGTACCTTGTTACTCAAACACATGCATTGGCACCACAATGGTGCCTTTGTGTATGTGTACTTCTTTAGACCTTGCGGTCAAGGATAACCCGTGAAAAAGGCAAGCACTTATTTCCAACAGAGTCCTTTGTTTTTTGCTGAAGGGACAGCACGCTGAAGAGACATTGGTGGGATACAAGGAAGTCCGGGTGCGATACCCTAGCTCTTTTTCGAAGAGACCCCTTGGTTCTTTTACGTGCTCGGTGTAAAGCACCGATACACGGGGTACAACTTTTCTGTGTTAAACCAGTACTGAGTACACCACTTTTCCAAGCACTACCCTTTAAATGCCGAGCGCCAGGCAATGGAGCTACTTGTACCAATTTTTAACGTCATTTGGTATAACGCGGCCAGGAATCGAACCCACAACCTCCCGCTCCGTAGGCGGACGCTTAAACACTAGGCCACGGAGACGGTATTGTTACTTGTTGCCTTGTTACTCAAACACATGCTTTGGCACCACAACCGTGCCTTGTTACTCAAACACATGCTTTGGCACCACAACGGTGCCTTGTTACTCAAACATATGCATTGGTACCACAACGGTTCCTTGTTACTCAAACACATGCATTGGCACCACAACGGTTTCTTGCTACTCAAACGTATGTTTTGGCACCGCAACTCTTTCTTGTTACTCAAACGTATGCATTGTCACCACAACGGTGCCTTGTTACTCAAACACATGCATTGGTACCACAACGGTGTCTTGTTACTCAAACTTATGCATTGGCACCACAACGGTGCATTGTTACTCAAACTTATGCATTGGCATCACAACGGTGTCTTATTATCTCAAACTAAACTTATGCATTGGCACCGCAACGGTGCTCAAACTAATGCATTGGCACCGCAACGGTGCATTGTAATTCAAACTAATGCATTGGCACCACAACGATGCATTGTTACTCAAACTTATGCATTGGCACCGCAACGGTGCCTTGTTACTCAAACTAATGCATTGGCACCGCAACGGTGCATTGTTACTCAAACCAATGCATTGGCACCGCAACGATGCATTGTTACTCAAACTTATGGATTGACACCACAACGGTGTCCTGTTACTCAAACTAATGCATTGGCTGTAATGCATTGGCACCACAACGGTGTCCTGTTACTCAAACTAATGCATTGGCACCGCAACGGTGCCTTGTCTCTCAAACTTATGCATTGGCACCGCAACGGTGCATTGTGACTCAAACTAATGCATTGGCACCACAACGATGCATTGTTACCTAAACTAATGCATTGGCACCGCAACGGTGCATTGTGACTCAAACTTATGCATTGGCACCGCAACGGTGCCTTGTTACTCAAACTTATGCATTGGCACCGCAACTGTGCCTTGTTACTCAAACTAATGCATTGGCACCGCAACGGTGTCTTGTTACTCAAACTTATGCATTGGCACCGCAACGGTGCATTGTTACTCAAACTTATGCATTGGCACCGCACCGGTGCATTGTTACTCAAACTAATGCATTGGCACCGCAACGGTACATTATTACTCAAACTTATACATTGGCACCACAAAGGTGCCTTGTTACTCAAACTAATGAATTGGCACCACAACGGTGCATTGTTACTCAAACTAATGCATTGGCACAACAACGGTGCATTGTTACTCAAACTTATGCATTGGCACCGCAACGGTGCTACTCAAACTAATACATTGGCACCGCAACGGTGCATTGTTAATCAAACTTATGCATTGGCACCGCAACGGTGCATTGTTATTCAAACTAATGCATTGGCACCGCAACGGTGTCTTGTTACTCAAACTTATGCATTGGCACCGCAACGGTGCATTGTTACTCAAACTTATGCATTGGCACCGCAACGGTGCATTGTTACTCAAACTAATGCATTGGCACCGTAACGGTACATTATTACTCAAACTTATGCATTGGCACCACAAAGGTGCCTTGTTACTCAAACTAATGCATTGGCACCACAACGGTGCATTGTTACTCAAACTAATGCATTGGCACAACAACGGTGCATTGTTACTCAAACTTATGCATTGGCACCGCAACGGTGCTACTCAAACTAATGCATTGGCACCGCAACGGTGCATTGTTAATCAAACTTATGCATTGGCACCGCAACGGTGCATTGTTATTCAAACTAATGCATTGGCACCGCAACGGTGTCTTGTTACTCAAACTTATGCATTGGCACCGCAACGGTGCATTGTTACTCAAACTTATGCATTGGCACCGCAACGGTTCATTGTTACTCAAACTAATGCATTGGCACCTCAACGCTACATTGTTACTCAAACTTATGCATTGGCACCACAACGGTGCCTTGTTACGTAAACTAATGCATTGGCACCACAACGGTGCATTGTTACTCAAACTAATGCATTGGCACCACAACGGTGCATTGTTACTCAAACTCATGCATTGGCACCGCAACGGTGCTATTCAAACGCATGCATTGGCACCGCAACGGTGCAATGTTACTCAAACTTATGCATTCGCACCGCAACGGTGCATTGTTACTAAAACTAATGCATTGGCACCACAACGGTGCATCGTTACTCAAACTATTAAATGCATTGGCACCACAACGGTGTCTTGTTACTCAAACTAATGCATTGGCACCACAACGGTGCCTTGTCACTCAAACTTATGCATTGGCACCACAACGGTGCATTGTTACTCAAGCTTATGCATTGGCACCACAACGGTGCCTTGTCACTCAAATGTATGCATTGGCTCCACAACGGTGCCTTGTTAATCAAATCTATTCATTAGCACCACAACGGTGCCTTGTTACTCAAACTATTAAATGCATTGGCACCACAACGGTGTCTTGTTACTCAAACTAATGCATTGACACCACAACGGTGCCTTGTCAATCAAACATATGCATTGGCACCACAACGTTGCCTTGTTACTCAAACTAATGCATTGGCACCACAACGGTGCATTGTTACTCAAACTGATGCATTGGCACCGCAACGGTGCCTTGTTACTCAAACGTATGCATTGGCACCACAGTGGTGCCTTGTCACTCAAACGTATGCATTGGCACAACAACGGTGCCTTGTTAGTCACATCTTTGCAATGGCACCACAACGGTGCATTGTCACTCAAATCTATGCATTAGCACCACAACGGTGCCTTGTTATTCAAACTTATGCATTGGCACCACAACGGTGCATTGTCACTCAAACGTATGCATTGGCACCACAACGGTGCCTTGTCACTCAAACGTATGCATTGGCACCACAATGGTGCCTTGTTACTCAAATCTATGCATTATCACCATAACGGTGCCTTGCTATTCAAACGTATGCATTGGCACCACAATGGTGCCTTGTCACTCAAATCTATGCATTGGCACCACAACGGTGCCTTGTCACTCAAACGTATGCATTGGCACCACAACGGTGCCTCGTTACTCAAATCTATGCATTAGCACCCCAACGGTGCCTTGTTATTCAAACGTATGCATTGGCACCACAACGGTGCATTGTCACTCAAACGTATGCATTGGCACCACAACGGTGCCTTGTCACTCAAACGTATGCATTGGCACCACAACGGTGCCTTGTTACTCAAATCTATGCATTAGCACCACAACGGTGCCTTGTTACTCAAACGTATGCATTGGCACCACAACGGTGCCTTGTTACTCAAATCTATGCATTAGCACCACAACGGTGCCTTGTTACTCAAACGTATGCATTGGCACCACAACGGTGCCTTGTTACTCAAATCTATGCATTAGCACCACAACGGTGCCTTGTTATTCAAACGTATGCATTGGCACCACAACGGTGCCTTGTTATTCAAACGTATGCATTGGCACCACAACGGTGCCTTGTTATTCAAACGTATGCATTAGCACCACAACGGTGCCTTGTCACTCAAACGTATGCATTGGCACCACAACGGTGCCTTGTTACTCAAATCTATGCATAAGCACCACAACGGTGCCTTGTTATTCAAACGTATGCATTGGCACCACAACGGTGCCTTGTTATTCAAACGAATGCATTGGCACCACAACGGTGCATTGTCACTCAAACGTATGCATTGGCACCACAACGGTGCCTTGTCACTCAAACGTATGCATTGGCACCACAACGGTGCCTTGTTACTCAAATTTATGCATTAGCACCACAACGGTGCCTTGTTATTCAAACGTATGCATTGGCACCACAACGGTGCCTTGTTATTCAAACGTATGCATTGGCACCACAACGGTGCATTGTCACTCAAACGTATGCATTGGCACCACAACGGTGCATTGTCACTCAAATCTATGCATTAGCCCCACAACGGTGCCTTGTTACTCAAACGTATGCATTGGCACCACAACGGTGCCTTGTTACTCAAATCTATGCATTAGCACCACAACGGTGCCTTGTTAATCACATCTATGCATTGGCACTACAACGGTGCCTTGTTACTCAAATCTATGCATTGGCACCACAACGGTGCCTTGTTACTCAAATCTATGCATTAGCACCACAACGGTGCCTTGTTACTCAAACGTATGCATTGGCACCACAACGGTGCCTTGTTACTCAAATCTATGCATTAGCACCACAACGGTGCCTTGTTAGTCACATCTTTGCATTGGCACCACAACGGTGCATTGTCACTCAAATCTATGCATTAGCACCACAACGGTGCATTGTCACTCAAACGTATGCATTGGCACCACAACGGTGACTTGTTACTCAAATCTATGCATCAGCACCACAACGGTGCCTTGTTATTCAAACGTATGCATTGGCACCACAACGGTGCCTTGTTATTCAAACGTATGCATTGGCACCACAACGGTGCCTTGTTACTCAAATCTATGCATTAGCACCACAACGGTGCCTTGTCACTCAAACGTATGCATTGGCTCCACAACGGTGCCTTGTTAATCAAATCTATTCATTAGCACCACAACGGTGCCTTGTTAATCAAACTATTAAATGCTTTGGCACCACAACGGTGTCTTGTTACTCAAACTAATGCATTGACACCACAACGGTGCCTTGTCAATCAAACATATGCATTGGCACCACAACGTTGCCTTGTTACTCAAACTAATGCATTGGCACCACAACGGTGCATTGTTACTCAAACTGATGCATTGGCACCGCAACGGTGCCTTGTTACTCAAACGTATGCATTGGCACCACAGTGGTGCCTTGTCACTCAAACGTATGCATTGGCACCACAACGGTGCCTTGTTACTCTAATCTATGCATTAGCACCACAACGGTGCCTTGTTACTCAAACTAATGCCTTGGCACCACAAGGGTGCCTTGTCACTCAAACGTATGCATTGGCACCACAACGGTGCCTCGTTACTCAAATCTATGCATTAGCACCACAACGGTGCCTTGTTATTCAAACTTATGCATTGGCAACACAACGGTGCATTGTCACTCAAACGTATGCATTGGCACCACAACGGTGCCTTGTCACTCAAACGTATGCATTGGCACCACAACGGTGCCTTGTTACTCAAATCTATGCATTAGCACCACAACGGCGCCTTGTTATTCAAACGTATGCATTGGCACCACAACGGTGCATTGTCACTCAAACGTATGCATTGGCACCACAACGGTGCCTTGTCACTCAAACGTATGCATTGGCACCACAACGGTGCCTTGTTACTCAAATCTATGCATTAGCACCACAACGGTGCCTTGTTACTCAAACGTATGCATTGGCACCACAACGGTGCCTTGTTACTCAAATCTATGCATTAGCACCACAACGGTGCCTTGTTATTCAAACGTATGCATTGGCACCACAACGGTGCCTTGTTATTCAAACGTATGCATTGGCACCACAACGGTGCCTTGTTATTCAAACGTATGCATTAGCACCACAACGGTGCCTTGTCACTCAAACATATGCATTGGCACCACAACGTTGCCTTGTTACTCAAACTAATGCATTGGCACCACAACGGTGCATTGTTACTCAAACTGATGCATTGGCACCGCAACGGTGCCTTGTTACTCAAACGTATGCATTGGCACCACAGTGGTGCCTTGTCACTCAAACGTATGCATTGGCACCACAACGGTGCCTTGTTACTCTAATCTATGCATTAGCACCACAACGGTGCCTTGTTACTCAAACTAATGCCTTGGCACCACAAGGGTGCCTTGTCACTCAAACGTATGCATTGGCACCACAACGGTGCCTCGTTCCTCAAATCTATGCATTAGCACCACAACGGTGCCTTGTTATTCAAACTTATGCATTGGCAACACAACGGTGCATTGTCACTCAAACGTATGCATTGGCACCACAACGGTGCCTTGTCACTCAAACGTATGCATTGGCACCACAACGGTGCCTTGTTACTCAAATCTATGCATTAGCACCACAACGGTGCCTTGTTATTCAAACGTATGCATTGGCACCACAACGGTGCATTGTCACTCAAACGTATGCATTGGCACCACAACGGTGCCTTGTCACTCAAACGTATGCATTGGCACCACAACGGTGCCTTGTTACTCAAATCTATGCATTAGCACCACAACGGTGCCTTGTTACTCAAACGTATGCATTGGCACCACAACGGTGCCTTGTTACTCAAATCTATGCATTAGCACCACAACGGTGCCTTGTTATTCAAACGTATGCATTGGCACCACAACGGTGCCTTGTTATTCAAACGTATGCATTGGCACCACAACGGTGCCTTGTTATTCAAACGTATGCATTAGCACCACAACGGTGCCTTGTCACTCAAACGTATGCATTGGCACCACAACGGTGCCTTGTTACTCAAATCTATGCATAAGCACCACAACGGTGCCTTGTTATTCAAACGTATGCATTGGCACCACAACGGTGCCTTGTTATTCAAACGTATGCATTGGCACCACAACGGTGCATTGTCACTCAAACGTATGCATTGGCACCAAAACGGTGCCTTGTCACTCAAACGTATGCATTGGCACCACAACGGTGCCTTGTTACTCAAAATTATGCATTAGCACCACAACGGTGCCTTGTTATTCAAACGTATGCATTGGCACCACAACGGTGCCTTGTCACTCAAACGTATGCATTGGCACCACAACGGTGCATTGTCACTCAAATCTATGCATTAGCCCCACAACGGTGCCTTGTTACTCAAACGTATGCATTGGCACCACAACGGTGCCTTGTTACTCAAATCTATGCATTAGCACCACAACGGTGCCTTGTTAATCACATCTATGCATTGGCACCACAACGGTGCCTTGTTACTCAAATCTATGCATTGGCACCACAACGGTGCCTTGTTACTCAAATCTATGCATTAGCACCACAACGGTGCCTTGTTACTCAAACGTATGCATTGGCACCACAACGGTGCCTTGTTACTCAAATCTATGCATTAGCACCACAACGGTGCCTTGTTAGTCACATCTTTGCAATGGCACCACAACGGTGCATTGTCACTCAAATCTATGCATTAGCACCAAAACGGTGCATTGTCACTCAAACGTATGCATCGGCACCACAACGGTGACTTGTTACTCAAATCTATGCATCAGCACCACAACGGTGCCTTGTTATTCAAACGTATGCATTGGCACCACAACGGTGCCTTGTTATTCAAACGTATGCATTGGCACCACAACGGTGCCTTGTTACTCAAATCTATGCATTAGCACCACAACGGTGCCTTGTCACTCAAACGTATGCATTGGCACCACAACGGTGCATTGTCACTCAAACGTATGCATTGGCACCACAACGGTGCCTTGTTACTCAAATCTATGCATTATCACCACAACGGTGCCTTGTTATTCAAACGTATGCATTGGCACCGCAACGGTGCCTTGTTACTCAAACTATTAAATGCATTGGCACCACAACGGTGCATTGTCACTCAAACGTATGCATTGGCACCACAACGGTGCCTTGTTATTCAAACGTATGCATTGGCACCACAACGGTGCATTGTCACTCAAACGTATGCATTGGCACCACAACGGTGCCTTGTTATTCAAACGTATGCATTGGCACCACAACGGTGCCTTGTTATTCAAACGTATGCATTGGCACCACAACGGTGCATTGTCACTCAAACGTATGCATTGGCACCACAACGGTGCCTTGTTACTCAAATCTATGCATTAGCACCACAACGGTGCCTTGTTACTCAAATCTATGCATTAGCACCACAACGGTGCCTTGTTATTCAAACTTATGCATTGGCACCACAACGGTGCATTGTCACTCAAACGTATGCATTAGCACCACAACGGTGCCTTGTCACTCAAACGTATGCATTGGCACCACAATGGTGCCTTGTTACTCAAATCTATGCATTATCACCATAACGGTGCCTTGTTATTCAAACGTATGCATTGGCACCACAATGGTGCCTTGTCACTCAAATCTATGCATTGGCACCACAACGGTGCCTTGTCACTCAAATCTATGCATTAGCACCACAACGGTGCCTTGTTATTCAAACGTATGCATTGGCACCACAACGGTGCATTGTCACTCAAACGTATGCATTGGCACCACAACGGTGCCTTGTCACTCAAACGTATGCATTGGCACCACAACGGTGCCTTGTTACTCAAATCTATGCATTAGCACCACAACGGTGCCTTTTTACTCAAACGTATGCATTGGCACCACAACGGTGCCTTGTTACTCAAATCTATGCATTAGCACCACAACGGTGCCTTATTATTCAAACGTATGCATTGGCACCACAACGGTGCCTTGTTATTCAAACGTATGCATTGGCACCACAACGGTGCCTTGTTATTCAAACGTATACATTAGCACCACAACGGTGCCTTGTCACTCAAACGTATGCATT
This sequence comes from Mya arenaria, assembly GCF_026914265.1. Taxonomy (NCBI): domain Eukaryota; kingdom Metazoa; phylum Mollusca; class Bivalvia; order Myida; family Myidae; genus Mya; species Mya arenaria. The sequence continues at coordinate 35,168,632 of NC_069128.1, read as the reverse complement.
GGCACCACAACGGTGCCTTGTTACTCAAATCTATGCATAAGCACCACAACGGTGCCTTGTTATTCAAACTTATGCTTTGGCACCACAACGGTACCTTGTTACTCAAACACATGCATTGGCACCACAATGGTGCCTTTGTGTATGTGTACTTCTTTAGACCTTGCGGTCAAGGATAACCCGTGAAAAATGCAAGCACTTATTTCCAACAGAGTCCTTTGTTTTTTGCTGAAGGGACAGCACGCTGAAGAGACATTGGTGGGATACAAGGAAGTCCGGGTGCGATACCCTAGCTCTTTTTCGAAGAGACCCCTTGGTTCTTTTACGTGCTCGGTGTAAAGCACCGATACACGGGGTACAACTTTTCTGTGTTAAACCAGTACTGAGTACACCACTTTTCCAAGCACTACCCTTTAAATGCGAGCGCCAGGCAATGGAGCTACTTGTACCAATTTTTAACGTTCTTTTGGTATAACGCGGCCAGGAATCGAACCCACGACCTCCCGCTCCGTAGGCGGACGCTTAACCACTAGGCCACGGAGACGGTATTACTTGTTGCCTTGTTACTCAAACACATGCTTTGGCACCACAACGGTGCCTTGTTACTCAAACACATGCTTTGGCACCACAACCGTGCCTTGAAACACATGCATTGGCACCACAACGGTTTCTTGCTACTCAAACGTATGTTTTGGCACCGCAACTGTTTCTTGTTACTCAAACGTATGCATTGTCACCACAACGGTGCCTTGTTACTCAAACACATGCATTGTCACCACAAACGGTGCCTTGTTACTCAAACTTATGCATTGGCACCACAACGGTGCCTTGTTACTAAAATTATGCATTGGCACCACAACGGTGCCTTGTTACTCAAAATCTATGCATTGGCACCACAACGGTGCCTTGTTGCTCAAATTATGCATGGCACCACAACGGTGCCTTGTTACTCAAACTTATGCATTGGCACCACAAACGGTGTCTTGTTATCAAACTTTTGCATTGGCACCACAACGGAGCCTTGTTACTCAAACTTATGCATTGCACCACAACTGTGCCTTGTTACTCAAACTTATGCATTGTCACCACAAGGGTGCCTTGTTACTCAAACTTATGCATTGTCACCACAACGGTGCCTTGTTACTCAAACTTATGCATTGTCACCACAACGGTGCCTTGTTACTCAAAACTTATGCATTGGCAACACAACGGTGCCTGTTACTCAAACTTATGCATTGGCAACACAACGGAGCATTGTTACTCAAATTCATGAATTGGTACATAAACGGTGTCTTGTTACTCAAAGTATGCATTGGCACCACAACTGTGTCTTGTTACTCAAATTCATGAATTGGCAAATAAACGGTGGTCCCAGCTTTCTACGTCAACGCAAAAGGGTTCAAAAACGCGAAACGAAGTCCCCAACGTTAACCGTATGGGAGGGCCCAGGTGACAGCCGGTGACGTAAAGTGACGTCATATCGGTCAGAAGTAAGAACGTAGTCGCCATGCGAGCCGCCGTCTAAGAACAACGAGCGCGGTCCCAGCCTTCTACGTCAACGCAAAACGGTTCAAAAACGCGAAACGAGGTCCCAACGTTAACCGTATGGGAGGGCCCAGGAGACAGCCGGTGACGTAAAGTGACGTTTTTCGGTCAGAACTAAGAACGTAGTCCCCATGCAAGCCGCCGTCTAAGAACAACGCGCGCCGTCCCAGCCTTCTACGTCAACGCAAAAGGGTTCAAAAACGCGAAACGAGGTCCCTACGTTAACCGTATGGGAGGCCCAGGTGACAGCCGGTGACGTAAAGTGACGTCTTTTCGGTCAGAAGTAAGAACGTAGTCCCCATGCGAGACGCCGTTTAAGAACAACGCGCGCGGTCCCAGCCTTCTACGTCAACGCGAAAGGGTTCAAAAACGCGAAACGAGGTCCTCACGTTAACCGTATGGGAGGGCCCAGGTGACAGCCGGTGACGTAAATTGACGTCATTTCGGTCAGAAGTAAGAACGTAGTCCCCATGCAAGCCGCCGTCTAAGAATAACGAGCGCGGTCCCAGCCTTCTACGTCAACGCGAAAGGGTACAAAAACGCGAAACGAGGTCCCCACGTTAACCGTATGGGAGGGCCCCTGGTGACAGCCGGTGACGTAAAGTGACGTCTTTTCAGTCAGAAGTAAGAACGTAGTCCCCATGCGAGCCGCCTTCTAAGAACAACGCGCGCGGTCCCAGCCTTCTACGTCAACGCGAAATGGTACAAAAACGCGAAACGAGGTCCCCACGTTAACCGTATGGGAGGCCCAGGTGACAGCCGGTGACGTAAAGTGACGTCATTTCGGTTGGAAGTAAGAACGTAGTCCCCATGCGAGCCGCCGTCTAAGAACAACGCGCGCGGTCCCAGCCTTCTACGTCAACGCGAAAGGGTTCAAAAACGCGAACCGAAGTCCCCACGTTAACCGTATGGGAGGGCCCAGGTGACAGCCGGTGACGTCAAGTGACGTCTTTTCGGTCAGAAGTAAGAACGTAGTCCTCATGTGAGCCGCCGTCTAAGAACAACGCTTGCGGTCCCAGCCTTCTACGTCAACGCAAAAGGGTTCAAAACGCGAAACGAGGTCCCCAACGTTAACCGTATGGGAGGGCCCAGGTGACAGCCGGTGACGTAAAGTGACGTCATTTCGGTCAGAAGTAAGAACGTAGTCCCCATGCGAGTCGCCGTCTAAGTACAACGCGCGCGGTCCCAGCCTTCTACGTCAACGCAAAAGGGTTCAAAAACGCGAAACGAGGTCCCCACGTTAACCGTATGGGAGGGCCCAGGTGACAGCCGGTGACGTAAAGTGACGTCTTTTCGGTCAGAAGTAAGAATGTAGTCCCCATGCGAGCCGCCGTCTAAGAACAACGCGCGCGGTCCCAGCCTTCTACGTCAACGCAAAAGGGTTCAAAAACGCGAAACGAGGTCCCCACGTTAACCGTATGGGAGGGCCCAGGTGACAGCCGGTGACGTAAAGTGACGTCTTTTCGATCAGAAGTAAGAACGTAGTCCCCATGCGAGCCGCCGTCTAAGAACAACGCGCGCGGTCCCAGCCTTCTACATCAACGCGAAAGGGTTCAAAAACGCGAAACGAGGTCCCCACGTTAACCGTTTGGGAGGGCCCAGGTGACAGCCGGTGACGTAAAGTGACGTCATTTCGGTCAGAAGTAAGAACGTAGTCCCCATGCGAGTCGCCGTCTAAGAACAACGCGCGCGGTCCCAGCCTTCTACGTCAACGCGAAAGGGTTCAAAAACGCGAAACGAGGTCCCCACGTTAACCGTATGGGAGGGCCCAGGTGACAGCCGGTGACGTAAAGTGACGTTTTTCGGTCAGAAGTAAGAACGTAGTCCCCATGCGAGCCGCCGTCTAAGAACAACGCTTGCGGTCCCAGCCTTCTACGTCAACGCGAAAGGGTTCAAAAACGGGAAACGAGGTCCCCACGTTAACCGTATGGGAGGGCCCAGGTGACAGCCGGTGACGTAAAGTGACGTCTTTTCGGTCAGAAGTAAGAACGTAGTCCCCATGCGAGCCGCCGTCTAAGAACAACGCGCGCGGTCCCAGCCTTCTATGTCAACGAGAAAGGGTTCAAAAACGCGAAACGAGGTCCCCACGTTAACCGTATGGGAGGGCCCAGGTGACAGCCGGTGACGTAAAGTGACGTCATTTCGGTCAGAAGTAAGAACGTAGTCCCCATGCGAGCCGCCGTCTCAGAACAACGCGCGCGGTCCCAGCCTTCTACGTCAATGCAAAAGGGTTCAAAAACGCGAAACGAAGTCCCCACGTTAACCGTATGGGAGGGCCCAGGTGACAGCCGGTGACGTAAAGTGACGTCTTTTCGGTCAGAAGTAAGAACGTAGTCCCCTTGCAAGCCGCCGTCTAAGAACAACGCGCGCGGTCCCAGCCTTCTACGTCAACACAAAAGGGTTCAAAAAACGCGAAACGAGGTCCCCACGTTAACCGTATGGGAGGGCCCAGGTGACAGCCGGTGACGTAAAGTGACGTCATTTCGGTCAGAAGTAAGAACGTAGTCCCCATGCGAGCCGCCGTCTAAGAACAACGCGCGCGGTCCCAGCCTTCTACGTCAACGCAAAAGGGTTCATAAACGCGAAACGAGGTCCCCACGTTAACCATATCGGAGGGCCCAGGTGACAGCCGGTGACGTAAAGTGACGTCTTTTCGGTCAGAAGTAAGAACGTAGTCCGCATGCGAGCCGCCGTCTAAGAACAACGCGCGCGGTCGCAGCCTTCTTCATCAACGCAAAAGGGTTCAAAAACGCGAAACGATGTCCCCACGTTAAACGTATGGGAGGGCCCAGGTGACAGCCGGTGACGTAAAGTGACGTCTTTTCGGTCAAAAGTAAGAACGTAGTCCCCATGCGAGCCGCCGTCTAAGAACAACGCGCACGGTCCCAGCCTTCTACGTCAACGCAAAAGGGTTCAAAAAGGCGAAACGAGGTCCCCACGTTAACCGTATGGGAGGCCCAGGTGAAAGCCGGTGACGTAAAGTGACGTCTTTTCGGTCAGAAGTAAGAACGTAGTCCCCATGCGAGACGCCGTTTAAGAACAACGCGCGCGGTCCCAGCCTTCTACGTCAACGCGAAAGGGTTCAAAAACGCGAAACGAGGTCCCCACGTTAACCGTATGGGAGGGCCCAGGTGACAGCCGGTGACGTAAATTGACGTCATATCGGTCAGAAGTAAGAACGTAGTCCCCATGCAAGCCGCCGTCTAAGAATAACGAGCGCGGTCCCAGCCTTCTACGTCAACGCGAAAGGGTTCAAAAACGCGAAACGAGGTCCCCACGTTAACCGTATGGGAGGGCCCTGGTGACAGCCGGTGACGTAAAGTGACGTCTTTTTAGTCAGAAGTAAGAACGTAGTCCCCATGCGAGCCGCCGTCTAAGAACAAGGCGCGCGGTCCCAGCCTTCTACGTCAACACGAAAGGGTTCAAAAACGCGAAACGAAGTCCCCACGTTAACCGTATGGGAGGGCCCAGGTGACAGCCGGTGACGTAAAGTGACGTCTTTTCGGTCAGAAGTAAGAACGTAGTCCCCATGTGAGCCGCCGTCTAAGAACAACGCTTGCGGTCCCAGCCTTCTACGTCAACGCAAAAGGGTTCAAAAACGCGAAACGAGGTCCCCAACGTTAACCGTATGGGAGGGCCCAGGTGACAGCCGGTGACGTAAAGTGACGTCTTTTCGGTCAGAAGTAAGAACGTAGTCCCCATGCGAGCCGCCGTCTAAGAACAACGCACGCGGTCCCAGCCTTCTACGTCAACGCAAAATGGTACAAAAACGCGAAACGAAGTCCCCACGTTAACCGTATGGGAGGTCCCAGGAGACAGCCGGTGACGTAAAGTGACCTTTTTCGGTCAGAAGTAAGAACGTAGTCCCCATGCGAGCCGCCGTCTAAGAACAACGCGCGCCGTCCCAGCCTTCTACGTCAACGCAAAAGGGTTCAAAAACGCGAAACGAGGTCCCAACATTAACCGTATGGGAGGGCCCAGGTGACAGCCGGTGACGTAAAATGACGTCTTTTCGGTCAGAAGTAAGAACGTAGTCCCCATGCGAGCCGCCGTCTAAGAACAACGCGTGCGGTCCCAGCCTTCTACGTCAACGCGAAAGGGTTTAAAAACGCGAAACGATGTCCCCAACGTTAACCGTATGGGAGGGCCCAGGTGACAGCCGGTGACGTAAAGTGACGTCTTTTCGGTCAGAAGTAAGAACGTAGTCCCCATGCAAGCCACCGTCTAAGAACAACGCGCGCGGTCCCAGCCTTCTACGTCAATGCAAAATGGTTCAAAAACGCGAAACGAGGTCCCCACGTTAACCGTATGGGAGGGCCCAGGTGACAGCCGGTGACGTAAAGTGACGTCTTTTCGGTCAGAAGTAAGAACGTAGTCCCCATGCGAGACGCCTTCTAAAACAACGCGCGCGGTCCCAGCCTTCTACGTCAACGCGAAAGGGTTCAAAAACGCGAAACGAGGTCCCCACGTTAACCGTATGGGAGGGCCCAGGTGACAGCCGGTGACGTAAAGTGACGTTTTTCGGTCAGAAGTAAGAACGTAGTCCCCATGCGAGCCGCCGTCTAAGAACAACGCTTGCGGTCCCAGCCTTCTACGTCAACGCGAAAGGGTTCAAAAACGCGAAACGAGGTCCCCACGTTAACCGTATGGGAGGGCCCAGGTGACAGCCGGTGACGTAAAGTGACGTCTTTTCGGTCAGAAGTAAGAACGTAGTCCCCATGCGAGCCGCCGTCAAAGAACAACGCGCGCGGTCCCAGCCTTCTATGTCAACGAGAAAGGGTTCAAAAACGCGAAACGAGGTCCCCACGTTAACCGTATGGGAGGGCCCAGGTGACAGCCGGTGACGTAAAGTGACGTCATTTCGGTCAGAAGTAAGAACGTAGTCCCCATGCGAGACGCCGTCTAAAAACAACGCGCGCGGTCCCAGCCTTCTACGTCAATGCAAAATGGTTCAAAAACGCGAAACGAAATCCCCACGTTAACCGTATGGGAGGGCCCAGGTGACAGCTGGTGACGTAAAGTGACGTCTTTTCGGTCAGAAGTAAGAACGTAGTCCCCATGCGAGACGCCGTCTAAAAACAACGCGCGCGGTCCCAGCCTTCTAAGTCAATGCAAAAGGGTTCAAAAACGCGAAACGAGGTCACCACGTTAACCGTATGGGAGGGCCCAGGTGACAGCCGGTGACGTAAAGTGACGTCTTTTCGGTCAGAAGTAAGAACGTAGTCCCCATGCGAGCCGCCGTCTAAGAACAACGCGCGCGGTCCCAGCCTTCTACGTCAACGCGAAAGGGTTCAAAAACGCGAAACGAGGTCCCCACGTTAACCGTATGGGAGGGCCCAGGTGACAGCCAGTGACGTAAAATGACGTTTTTTCGGTCAGAAGTAAGAACGTAGTCCCCATGCGAGCCGCCGTCTAAGAACAACGCGCGCGGTCCCAGCCTTCTACGTCAACGCGAAAGGGTTCAAAAACGCGAAACAAGGTCCCCACGTTAACCGTATGGGAGGGCCCAGGTGACAGCCGGTGACGTAAAGTGACGTCTTTTCGGTCAGAAGTAAGAACGTAGTCCCCATGCGAGCCGCCGTCTAAGAACAACGCGCGCGGTCCCAGCCTTCTACGTCAACGCGAAAATTTAAAAAACGCGAAACGAGTTCCCCACGTTAACCGTATGGGAGGGCCCAGGTGACAGCCGGTGACGTAAAGTGACGTCATTTCGGTCAGAAGTAAGAACGTAGTCCCCATGCGAGCCGCCGTCTAAGAACAACGTTTGCGGTCCCTGCTTTCTACGTCAACGCGAAAGGGTTCAAAAACGCGAAACGAGGTCCCCACGTTAACCGTATGGGAGGGCCCAGGTGACAGCCGGTGACGTAAAGTGACGTCTTTTCGGTCAGAAGTAAGAACGTAGTCCCCATGCGAGCCGCCGTTTAAGAACAACGCGCGCGGTCCCAGCCTTCTACGTCAACGCGAAAGGGTTCAAAACGCGAAACGAGGTCCCCACGTTAACCGTATGGGAGGGCCCAGGTGACAGCCGGTGACGTAAAGTGACGTCTTTTCGGTCAGAAGTAAGAACGTAGTCCCCATGCAAGCCGCCGTCGAAGAGCAACGCGCGCGGTCCCAGCCTTCTACGTCAACGCAAAAGGGTTCAAAAACGCGAAACGAGGTCCCCACGTTAACCGTATGGGAGGGCCCAGGTGACAGCCGGTGACGTAAAGTGAAGTCTTTTCGGTCAGAAGTAAGAACGTAGTCCCCATGCGAGCCGCCGTCTAAGAACAACGCGCGCGGTCCCAGCCTTCTACGTCAACGTGAAAGGGTTCAAAATCGCGAAACGATGTCCCCACGTTAACCGTATGGGAGGGCCCAGGTGACAGCCGGTGACGTAAAGTGACGTCATTTCGGTCAGAAGTAAGAACGTAGTCCCCATGCGAGCCGCCGTCTAAGAACAACGCGCGCGGTCCCAGCCTTCTACGTCAACGCAAAATGGTTCAAAAACGCGAAACGAGGTCCCCACGTTAACCGTATGGGAGGGCCCAGGTGACAGCCGGTGACGTAAAGTGACGTCATTTCGGTCAGAAGTAAGAACGTAGTCCCCATGCGAGCTGCCTTCTAAGAACAACGCGCGCGGTCCCAGCCTTCTACGTCAACGCAAAAGGGTTCAAAAACGCGAAACGAGGTCCCCAACGTTAACCGTATGGGAGGGCCCAGGTGACAGCCGGTGACGTAAAGTGACGTCATTTCGGTCAGAAGTAAGAACGTAGTCCCCATGCGAGCCGCCGTCTTAGAACAACGCGCGCGGTCCCAGCCTTCTACGTCAACGCGAAAGGGTTCAAAAACGCGAAACGAGGTCCCCACGTTAACCGTATGGGAGGGCCCAGGTGACAGACGGTGAAGTAAAGTGACGTCTTTTCCGTCAGAAGTAAGAACGTAGTCCCCATGCGAGCCGCCGTCTAAGAACAACGCGTGCGGTCCCAGCCTTCTACGTCAACGCGAAAGGGTTCAAAAACGCGAAACGAGGTCCCCACGTTAACCGTATGGGAGGGCCCAGGTGACAGCCGGTGACGTAAAGTGACGTCTTTTCGGTCAGAAGTAAGAACGTAGTCCCCATGCAAGCCGCCTTCTAAGAACAACGCGCGCGGTCCCAGCCTTCTACGTCAACGCAAAATGGTTCAAAAACGCGAAACGAGGTCCCCACGTTAACCGTATGGGAGGGCCCAGGTGACAGCCGGTGACGTAAAGTGACGTCTTTTCGGTCAGAAGTAAGAACGTAGTCCCCATGCGAGACGCCGTCTAAAAACAACGCGCGCAGTCCCAGCCTTCTACGTCTATGCAAAATGGTTCAAAAACGCGAAACGAAGTCCCACGTTAACCGTATGGGAGGGCCCAGGTGACAGCCGGTGACGTAAAGTGACGTCTTTTCGGTCAGAAGTAAGAACGTAGTCCCCATGCGAGACGCCGTCTAAAAACAACGCGCGCTGTCCCAGTCTTCTAAGCCAATGCAAAAGGGTTCAAAAACGCGAAACGAGGTCACCACGTTAACCGTATGGGAGGGCCCAGGTGACAGCCGGTGACGTAAAGTGAAGTCATTTCGGTCAGAAGTAAGAACGTAGTCCCCATGCGAGCCGCCGTCTTAGAACAACGCGCGCGGTCCCAGCCTTCTACGTCAGCGCGAAAGGGTTCAAAAACGCGAAACGAGGTCCCCACGTTAACCGTATGGGAGGGCCCAGGTGACAGCCGGTGACGTAAAGTGACGTCATTTCGGTCAGAAGTAAGATCGTAGTCCCCATGCCAGCCGCCGTATAAGAACATCGCGCGCGGTCCCAGCCGTCTACGTCAACGCGAAAGGGTTCAAAAACGCGAAACGAGGTCCCCACGTTAACCGTATGGGAGGGCCCAGGTGACAGCCGGTGACGCAAAGTGACGTTATTTCGGTCAGAAGTAAGAACGTAGTCCCCATGCGAGCCGCCGTCTAAGAACAACGCGCGCGGTCCCAGCCTTCTACGTCAACGCGAAAGGGTTCAAAAACGCGAAACGAGGTCCCCACGTTAACCGTATGGGAGGGCCCAGGTGACAGTCCGGTGACGTAAAGTGACGTCATTTCGGTCAGAAGTAAGAACGTAGTCCCCATGCGAGCCGCCGTCTAAGAACAACGCGCGCGGTCCCAGCCTTCTACGTCAACGCAAAAGGGTTCAAAAATGCGAAACGAGGTCCCCACGTTAACCGTATGTGAGGGCCAAGGTGACAGCCGGTGACGTAAAGTGACGTCATTTCGGTCAGAAGTAAGAACGTTAGTCCCCATGCGAGCCGCCGTCTTAGAACAACGCGCGCGGTCCCAGCCTTCTACGTCAACGCGAAAGGGTTCAAAAACGCGAAACGAGGTCCCCACGTTAACCGTATGGGAGGGCCCAGGTGACAGCCGGTGACGTAAAGTGACGTCTTTTCGGTCAGAAGTAAGAACGTAGTCCCCATGCTAGCCGCCGTCTAAGAACAACGCGCGCGGTCCCAGCCTTCTACGTCAACGCAAAAGGGTTCAAAACGCGAAACGAGGTCCCCACGTTAACCGTATGGGAGGGCCCAGGTGACAGCCGGTGACGTAAAGTGAAGTCATTTTCGGTCAGAAGTAAGAATCGTAGTCCCCATGCGAGCCGCCGTTTAAGAACAACGCGCGCGGTCCCAGCCTTCTACGTCAACGTGAAAGGGTTCAAAATCACGAAACGATGTCCCCACGTTAACCATATGGGAGGGCCCAGGTGACAGCCGGTGACGTAAAGTGACGTCATTTTCGGTCAGAAGTAAGAACGTAGTCCCCATGCGAGCCTTCCGTCTAAGAACAACGCGCGCGGTCCCAGCCTTCTACGTCAACGCAAAAGGGTTCAAAAACGCGAAACGAGGTCCCCAACGTTAACCGTATGGGAGGGCCCAGGTGACAGCCGGTGACGTAAAGTGACGTCATTTCGGTCAGAAGTAAGAACATAGTCCCCATGCGAGCCGCCGTCTTAAGAACAACGCGCGCGGTCCCAGCCTTCTACGTCAACGCGAAAGGGTTCAAAAACGCGAAACGAGGTCCCCACGTTAACCGTATGGGAGGGCCCAGGTGACAGACGGTGAAGTAAAGTGACGTCTTTTCCGTCAGAAGTAAGAACGTAGTCCCCATGCGAGCCGCCGTCTAAGAACAACGCGCGCGGTCCCAGCTTTTACGTCAGCGCGAAAGGGTTTCAAAAACGCGAAACGAGGTCCCCACGTTAACCGTATGGGAGGGCCCAGGTGACAGCCGGTGACGTAAAGTGACGTCTTTTCGGTCAGAAGTAAGAACGTAGTCCCCATGCGAGCCGCCGTATAAGAACATCGCGCGCGGTTCCAGCCGTCTACGTCAACGCGAAAGGGTTCAAAAACGCGAAACGAGGTCCCCACGTTAACCGTATGGGAGGGCCCAGGTGACAGCCGGTGACGTAAAGTGACGTCATTTCGGTCAGAAGTAAGAACGTAGTCCCCATGCGAGCCGCCGTCTAAGAACAACGCGCGCGGTCCCAGCCTTCTACGTCAACGCGAAAGGGTTCAAAAACGCGAAACGAGGTCCCCACGTTAACCGTATGGGAGGGCCCAGGTGACAGCCGGTGACGTAAAGTGACGTCTTTTCGGTCAGAAGTAAGAACGTAGTCCCAATGATAGCCGCCGTTGAAGAGCAACGCGCGCGGTCCCAGCCTTTTACGTCAACGCAAAAGGGTTCAAAAACGCGAAACGAGGTCCCCACGTTAACCGTATGGGAGGGTCCAGGTGACAGCCGGTGACGTAAAGTGAAGTCTTTTCGGTCAGAAGTAAGAACGTAGTCCCCATGCGAGCCGCCGTTCTAAGAACAACGCGCGCGGTCCCAGCCTTCTACGTCAACGTGAAAGAGTTCAAAATCGCGAAACGATGTCCCCACGTTAACCGTATGGGAGGGCCAAGGTGACAGCCGGTGACGTAAAGTGACGTCATTTCGGTCAGAAGTAAGAACGTAGTCCCCATGCGAGCCGCCGTCTAAGAACAACGCGCGCGGTCCCAGCCTTCTACGTCAACGCAAAAGGGTTCAAAAACGCGAAACGAGGTCCCCAAGTTAACCGTATGGGAGGGCCCAGGTGACAGCCGGTGACGTAAAGTGACGTCATTTCGGTCAGAAGTAAGAACGTAGTCCCTCATGCGAGCCGCCGTCTAAGAACAACGCGCGCCGTCCCAGCAATCTACGTCAACGCGAAAGGGTTCAAAAACGCGAAACGAGGTCCCCACGTTAACCGTATGGGAGGGCCCAGGTGACAGCCGGTGACGTAAAGTGACGTCTTTTCGGTCAGAAGTAAGAACGTAGTCACCATGCAAGCCGCCGTCTAAGAACAACGCGCGCGGTCCCAGCAATCTACGTCAACGCGAAAGGGTTCAAAAACGCGAAACGAGGTCCCCACGATAACAGTGTGGGAGGGCCCAGGTGACAGCCGGTGACGTAAAGTGACGTCATTTCCGTCAGAAGTAAGAACGTAGTCCCCATGCGAGCCGCCGTCTAAGAACAACGCGCGCGGTCCCAGCCTTCTACGTCAACGCGAAAGGGTTCAAAAACGCGAAACGAAGTCCCCACGTTAACCGTATGGGAGGGCCCAGGTGACAGCCGGTGACGTAAAGTGACGTCTTTTCGGTCAGAAGTAAGAACGTAGTCCCCATGCGAGCCGCCGTCTAAGAACAACGCGCGCGGTCCCAGCCTTCTACGTCAACGCAAAAGGGTTCAAAAACGCGAAACGAGGTCCCCACGTTAACCGTATGGGAGGGCCCAGGTGACAGCCGGTGACGTAAAGTGACGTCATTTCGGTCAGAAGTAAGAACGTAGTCCCCATGCAAGCCGCCGTCTAAGAACAACGCGCGCGGTCCCAGCCTTCTACGTCAACGCAAAAGGGTTCAAAAACGCGAAACGAGGTCCCCAACGTTAACCGTATGGGAGGGCCCAGGTGACAGCCGGTGACGTAAAGTGACGTCATTTCGGTCAGAAGTAAGAACGTAGTCCCCATGCGAGCCGCCGTCTAAGAACAACGCGCGCGGTCCCAGCATTCTACGTCAACGCGAAAGGGTTCAAAAACGCGAAACGAGGTCCCCACGTTAACCGTATGGGAGGGCCCAGGTGACAGCCGGTGACGTAAAGTGACGTCATTTCGGCAGAAGTAAGAACGTAGTCCCCATGCGAGCCGCCGTCTAAGAACAACGCGAGCGGCAGCCTTCTACGTCAACGAGAAAGGTTCAAAAACGCGAAACGAAGGCCCACGTTAACCGTATGGGAGGGCCCAGGTGACAGCGGTGACGTAAAGTGACGTCTTTCGGTCAGAAGTAAGAACGTAGTCCCCATGCGAGCCGCCGTTAAGAACAACGCGCGCGGTCCCAGCCTTCTACGTCTACACAAAAAGGGTTCAAAAAACGCGAAAGAAGTCCCCACGTTAACCGTATGGGAGGGCCCAGGTGACAGCCGGTGACGTAAAGTGACGTATTTCGAGTCAGAAGTAAGAACGTAGTCCCCATGCGAGCCGCCGTCTAAGAACAACGCGCGCAGTCCCAGCCTTCTACGTCAACGCAAAAGGTTCAAAAACGCGAAAACGAGGTCCCCACGTTAACCGTATGGGATGGCCCAGGTGACAGCCG